>NW_015505510.1:316926-321446 GCF_001515645.1 Sinocyclocheilus grahami | reverse complement strand
CTGGAGGGTACGAATAATTGAGCAGGCCATATAGTTCATTTCCTGAGTCTGTGAGAGACTCAGCATCTCTGTATTTAGCTGGGTCACGTTTACACTGGCTCTGCACCTCCTCACCCAGCTTGTCTGTGCTAATGTGCTCAATGAATTTTTAATTGAGAGGAATGAAAGTAAGCTGCTTTTGTGGGGGTCCTTGACATGGCGGGACAAAAATCTCTACAGGACTCAGCAAAGCTCATGCAGGCCGTTACTGAAGTGGCATACGCTGGCCTGGCGGGTAGTGTGTTTGTATGCAGGTGACCAGAGTTTGAATCCAGTTAAGGTCATTTCATGACCACCTTTTTGTTGTTTCCCCATCTCAAAAAGTCACGAATTCTGCTTTAAAAAATCAGTGGATCACTGTGGATTCCAACTGAATTTGAAGTTAATAGTGTGTCCATATTAATCATAAGGACATAGCACACACAAATATTAAGAAACAATTATTTTTTTAAACAATTCAATAATAAAATAAACTATTATTTAATTAAATTAATTTAATAACTATTTGTATTATATTTAATATTTTCTATTTAAAATTAAATACTTTCTATTTAATGGAAATTAAAAACAGTAAATTGTCAACTTTTTCTGTTGACTTTGTGAACCAATTTTAATTTTAGGATTTTTTTTTTTTTAATTTTCCATTTAGAACAGCCTTTGTTTCAGAAGCATGTCTCAAAATGCTGTCTATGTACTTACTGTTCAAACGTTGGGGGTCAGTATAATTTTTTTTTAGGAAATCAATGCTTTTATTAAGCAATAAATTGATCAAAAGTGACAGTGAAGCATTTATAATATTATAAAAGATTTCTGTTTCAAATAAATGCTATTCTTTTATGCTTTCTATTCATCAACAAATCCTGAAAGAAAAAAACGTTTCCCAAAAAAAATAAAAAAAGCCACACAAATGTGGGACTGAATACATATTATTTTTTTTGATGTATATATTCTGTAAATAGGTATTTTTAGGTCATTACAAAAAAAAGAAAAGACCCTGAAAGTGTAAGATTTGGTACTTGGGAAAATGTATACAGTTAGTCTAGTTGACAGTGTGTACAGCTAAAATCTGTCTCTGCTACTTTTATGTCTTTTATCTTTGTAATTCCATGTGGTTTGGCTCAGGCTGTCAGGGACGTGCATTTCACCAACCAAAACAGCCTTCTAAAACCGGTGATATCTCAGTATTCATTGCCCCTCTTGCAGAGAGAGAAGGACTTTGTTATGCATTATTCATTTATTTTTATGTTTTTGTTTCTTCCGTTCCTTCACCTTTTTTATCGCCTTTTGTACATCGTCTCCTAGTTTGTTTTGCTCCTGGCTTGGTACGCATGAAAAATACAGCTCCCGAGGCGAGAAATGTTGAGCAAGACATCTCCCTTACCTGAGTTATTCAGAAAAGCAATACCTTAAACTTTGTGAGAGGGGGAAAGCATGATATTAAGAGCGAAGCCAATTTGGCCCTTAACTGAAGCATATCTGACATCACCTTAGGGAGCAGACAATTATGTAAAAGTTCCATATAACGATCTTTCTGTTTCCATCAAAGTCTCTTTTTATAATCACATTGTTGTGTATGTCTATTAGCATGTTATTATTTCTTACACACTGACTCTCAGATGAATCTCATTCGTGTTTTGCTCAAGTTCTTCAACTGCTTGGGCAACATCTGTAATATGCTCCAGCTGATTTTGATCATTTTTCCTTTGTTTGTAGACATTAATGAAGATTTGCAGTTTGTGTGCAAAATAAACTATAAATAGCTAAAGCCCTTATGCACTATTTATCAAGTGAAATGGGCAGGCTGTAATATTACATATAATATATTGTAATATCTAATAGAAAGGACCAATTTAAATGTTTCTCAGCCTCACATAGGAATGAGAATCATTAGGGATGTAAAGATTCTGGTTCAGATTCCGATAGCACATAAGGATCCAGTACGCTAATGATTCCATTAATGACTTATTATATAGGACTACTAGTGAAAAACATTTATTTTACAACAAAACTGTCTGTGTATCTTTAACTACTTGTTTTTATATAAATAACCAGTCAGTAATTGCACTGACTAAAGTATCATTGTTTTAAGTACACTTGGAAATAACGGATCATTTTCTCTTGCAGTTTAATCAGCAAGTGAATCATTAGACTGATTCAAACCAATGAGTTTGAGATGCTTTTTTCCAGTTTGTCTCCAGGCGAGAATCTGTTGTAACTTCAGTGTTTTTCCTGTACATACTATAGTACTGATGAAGCAGGGTTGTCATTGTTGTATGTGTGTGTGTATATGTGTGTGTATTATATATATAGTTAGGCTAACCGAGACATGTCATTTGCACTTATATTGTTGCTCTTTTGTTAGTTTTGACTGCTTTTATTGTCCTCATTTGTAAGTTGCTTTGGATAAAAACGTCTGCTAAATGACTAAATGTAAATTTAGATGTTTTTCAGAGACGCAAAACAGTGCTGTGGCTTTGTTTGGAACCATTTTTGTTGGCGAAATAGAGCAAAAAAATAGGCAATATGGTGTCTAAAACGTAAGTCTCTTAATATTAACTTCTTGTTTATTGAACTATTGTATAAAATCAATATCACATTTGTAATTTTTGAGAAAAAATGGCACTCTTCGTGTGATATTGATCAACTGTATGGAATTATATAAATATATACATTTTCTGCCCCTATATCTTGAATTTTGGGAGCATTCTAAATGCAATTTATTAGACTGAATCATGCAGTGAAAGAACACTCTAAATGAGCATTCAGTCTAGCTAGTGTTTAAGCACTCATAACTCCTCTTATAATCAATGAAGCTGCCCATACACGGACAACTTACATCGTAACTACATCTGCACTTTGTTGCTTATGATGAGGGAATTTGCGAGTTTCAGTCTGAAAAAAGGGGGTTTCATCGATGACTAATCTGAACGCCTCTGATTGGCTACTGCATTCCAAAGCTCAACAGAATCGTGTGTGATTGGTTATAATGAGCAACGCTGTAAAAACGCGTAAAAATAAAATATGATGTAACATAAGCAGGTCTAAATTTAATACAGCAATCAAACTTCATTTTAAGTATTAAAGTTTTATTAAAAAACCAGGGACCCCTTAATGCTTATGGGAGGTCCGGGACCCCTCCAGCCCCCCCTCAATTCGATCACTGGATTAATCTTGTCACTTTAAGAAGTTACTCCTAATGTCAGCTTGTTAGGTGTATAAGACACATGTCCACACAATCTGTATCTTCCATTCCAACCTCTCCCACCACCATGGGCAAGACCAAAGTGCTGTCAAAGGATGTCAGAGACAAGATTGTAGATTTGCACAAGGCTTGAATGGGCTACAAGACCATCAGCAAGAAGGTTGGTGTGAAGGAGACAACTGCTGGTGCGATTATTCGGAAATGGAAGAAATACAAAACAACCATCAATCGGCCTTGGTCTGGAGCTCTGTGCAAGATCTTGCCTCATGGGTTAAAGATGATCATGATAAAGGTGAGGGATCAGCCCCGAACTACATGGGAGGAGCTTGCTAATGATCTTGAGGCAGTTGGGACCACAGTCACCAAGCAAAACATTGGTAACACACTACGCCGCAATGGACTGAAATCTTGCTCAAGAAGGCACATGTACAGGCCTGTTTAAAGTTTGCCAAAGGACATCTAAATGATTCAGAGAAGGCTTGGGAGAAAGTGCTGTGGTCAGATGAGACCAAAATTGAGCTCTTTGGCATTAACTCCACTCGTCATGTTTGGAGGGAGAGAAATGCTGACTATAACCCCAAGAACACCATCCCTATAGTCAAGCAGGGAGGTGGAAACATTATGCTTTGGGGTTGTTTTTCTGCTAAGGGTACAGGATGACTTCACCGCATTGAGGGGCAAATGGATGGGGCCATGTACTGTAAAATCTTGGACAAGAACCTCTTTCCTCAGCCAGAACATTGAAGATGGGTCATGGATGGGTCTTCCAGCATGACAATGACCCGAAACATACCGCCAAGGCAACCAAGGAGTGGTTCCAGAAGAAGCACATTAAGGTCATGGAGTGGCCTAGCCAGTCTCCGGACCTCAATCCTATAGAAAATCTGTGGAGGGAGCTGAAACTTTGAGTTTCCAAATGACAGCTAAGAAACCTTAAGGATTTTGAGAAAATCTGTAAAGAAGAGTGGCCCAAAGTCCCTCCTGAGATGTTTGAAAACTACTAAATAAGAAAAATGTACACATCTCCATTCTGTTCAAAAGTTTTGAAAGGCTCTTAAATTAATGCATGGTTTTTCCTTCTGGAGCATCAGCGAGCATTTGAAACTTCTGAAATAGTACACAAAAATGCTGGAAAAGCAAAGAATTTGTGGGACCTGAAGGATTTTTCTGAAGAAAAACAGGCAGTTTAACTGTTCAGGACAAACAAGGGACTCATAAACAACTATCACTAAACAAAAACACAGCTGTGGATCATTCAGGTAACAACACAGTATTAAGT
>NW_015505510.1:296209-316574 GCF_001515645.1 Sinocyclocheilus grahami | reverse complement strand
AATTAAAACCATACTTTTTAAAATTTAAAATAAACATTAATTAAAATAAAATAAAATAAAATGTAAAAACATTATTTCAGCTAGCCTTAGTTTCTCAATTAACTCTAATAGTTTCTCAATTATGCTAAAACAACACTGTGAAGTCTGTTCTATGAAAAAATATATATTTTAAGTCATTTTATGGGCTTTTAAAGTAATATTTATGGGCTTTTTCGATTTCTATAACATTTGACATACTATTTTTTCATACTTTGGATTTTTAGTTTGTGTGTTTTAGTGCAGTGTTCCATACTAATGCAGATGTTAAAGAACTTTTAATTTATTTCTTTGCCCAAAATTTAGGCACATTAGATATATATAATATTGTAAAATATATCATGCTGAAAATTGGATCATTAGATGCTAAATTACTTGGTATAGTTAATTATTTGTATTGTAAATAGAAACTTTGTATTTATTTGAATTGATCTCTGTCTACACAGGCTGAAAGAACAGTATTCCAAATTACCTATTTGATCCTGACACTCAGTAATTGACACTGCAGATGATAATCACTGAATTTAACTGTTAAATTATCATGCTGGGAACACAGTTCATCATTCATCAGAAGTTGTACAGGTAGTAAGATCCTCGGCATTGAGTTTATTTATAAAATGATTACTCCACACCTGACATTTACTCCTCCGCAGGATGAGGTTTCAGAGGATGCAGCACAGGAAGAGATTATCTTATTTTACCACAAATGACTCTGACTGCAGCTATTGAAAGGGCAAAATTGTGTACTCTGTTAAGCACAGCATAGCACCCATATCAACTGTTTCCAGGGAATATTTCAAATAAGCAGTTTGCTTAGGCCTTTTATCACGTTGCCCTGCAAAAACGCATTTTTTAAATTATTGCTGGAGAAAAATTACAAAGCGTCTCTTTTAGGTGCCTTGTTCAGAGCTGCCAGAGAAAGGGCCTCTTCACAGGGCTCTGATGCCGAAAATAGGGGACTTCCAGCTCATTCTGCTTGGCAGAAAACGGCAGAGATTATATCTTTTCCCTCAGAAGCTGTGCAAAGTGGGTGCATGACTTTTAAGTGCTGTTTGTGGGATAGAAATGAATGCTATAACGGATTTTGGGAAAATAAAGGACTTCGGGAATGGGCTAGCCAAAAGGCGAGATCTATTGACTGAGGCTCTTTTTGTGTTAAAGCACTTCACACGCCAAAGCTTTGAGCACAGAGCACTCACGAACTGCCGTCTGATAATGTCAAACAGCCAGCTTTGCATTTGAAGATTTCTGAAGTGATTAACTCTTAAAAGGGCTGATGGAGTTTAAGAATTCCTTTATTTTAATCTGCTGTTTCAAAGCAGAGAAATTCCTAAAGGGGCTGTGCATTACTATTGATGAATTATTATTATTATTATTATTATGAACAGTTTTGTAAATTTTAAAGAAACTTGGTTGCTATTTTTCAGTCTGAATTCTAAGATTCAGTTGCTGGTAGATTTAACTACACCGTCTATCTGTCATCTCAATTCTCATTTTCTCCACTGAAGGCCAATAAAATTAAGCCATGCGCATACATTTTACCCAAAATTATTTCATTATATTATAGAAAATGTTTTGACAATGACATGTTTTTTTTATGTGCTCTGTAAAATCTAATTATACTTTGTTTGTTGTGTAAATTACATGTTTTTGACATTATAAAATGCAATTGTACGTTATATAATTTTATGCAACATCTAGTTTTTGTTCTACACTTTGATTGGCTGAGCAGCATTCCACGAGTACCAACTGTATCTGCTCATCTTAATTGCATTGTTACAGACATACCGGCAATCTGTATATTAGTAATAGGGATTCCCCTTCAGGAACTCGAGCTGCGTCAAAACGCTTCGGGAACACCTTCAGCGTGACCACGCTCTGAATCACATGTGTATTCAGTCCAATGGAAGGGTGAGACATCACGGGCGGGGTGACGTAACGACCAGGAAGCTTAAAAGCACGTGCGGTGGAACCGGCATCAGCTTTCTGTCCTTCACCAAGCACTCTGTGTGTATCAGTCGCTGTCTATTTGTGAGTCTTATTTAGTGTTGTTTGTTCACTGATAAGCTCCATTATGTCAAAGCTTCAGTCACGAGAAGTTTTGGGTGAGAGCAGGCAGCGTTCGGGCTGTGTGTTTCTCCCTGCCCGTGGAAAGAAAAAAGATATTCAGGTGGACACACACACAGTTTGTGTGTTGTCTGCTTGGGAGCGAAGCACGCAGAGTCAGCTCTCGAGGGAGCTGAAATGAAGAGCTCGCCAGTTGCACAAGCATCAGTTACACAAGCATATCATGCCTAATATTATAATGAGCAGCATTAAAGGGGAGCGGAGCCGGATCTCGGGGGGCTGATTGTGCTTTTCCCACTGTTAAGTGCTCCGCTCTCGCCGGGCATGCGAGAAGTGTGTCCGTGCCTGTGGTCTTGTGATTCTGTTCCCGCTACTGCTCAGGCACAGCGGCAACTGAGATCGCGGGGATCGCACATGATCTGGTGGACGGGTTGGAGACGGCACTTCCTATCTCCACCCACGTTCCCTAGACCCATGCTGCGGTTTCTTCCCCTTCGGAGTGAGAGCTCGCTGCTGCAGCCATCTTTCTCAGAGGAGATTGATATTGTTTGTGTGACTGAGCAGCTCGCATGCTGATGAGGCAACGTGTATATTACATCATTTCGTTTTTTGATGTGAATCTTACCACACAGACCGTATTTACTCGTCTGGTTGTTTGACTGCATTTAATTCTGAGGAATAAAATTAAGTATTTATCTGACTATAAGAAGTTAGAAATACAGGTGCTCTTGGGATAAAAATTTCTAGAGTGAGAGCATGTGTTTACCTCTCTTTCTCAGAGGAGGTTGAGGTGGTCAGCAGGGGCTGCTGGGCGGGAGCAGTCCCAACCTACCTTGTTCAAGCTCCTCATTCTGGGGGCGTCACTTCTCGTACTCCGCAGAGTCAAGAGTCAGAGTGGCGCTCCCAGACCGGTTCTGTGGACCATCATTCTCGCTGGATAGTCTTCGTCTTAAATGTCCTGACGCCTAAGGCCTAGGACTTTTTGAGGGCCAGCTCCCTCTGGGGAAGCGCGGTGTACACCGCATTACATGGTGCCCATCTCTCCTCAGTGCCCTCAGGAGATCGGTCTTCCAACCCTGCCAGTGTTCCAGGGCGCAGCGGTCTCCGGCGAGCACTTCTCTCAGTTACCACCCGGAAACATAATGGTACTAAAAGGCTTGCTTCCTCTACGGAGGTCTCTAGAGCAGCTAGTATGGCCATCCCCTGCCAGTCCGCCGCTTCAGGGCACTGAGCTAGCTGCTCTAGGTGCACCAGAGGCCAGTCTCGTGAGACTGGTTCCCTTAGGAGGTCACCTGGTGGTTTGGGAGCCCCTGCCAAGCGTGCTTCATTGGGTCCTGCTCCGAGCAGGCTCTGGTCTAGTCTTCCTAGCAGGCGACGTGGGTCTGAGGGCCGTCGTTTTCAATAGGAGATTTCAGCTATGAGAGTCCTGATGCTGTGGCTCAGGACCTCGGAGGGCAGGCCCCTCTGGGGAAGAGCGGTGTACACTGCATTACACGGTGCCTGTTTCTCCTCAGTGCCCTCAGGAGATCAGCCTGCCACCCCTGCCGGTGTTCCAGGGCGCAGCGGTCTCCGGCGAGCGTTTCTCTCATTTACCGCCCGGAAACATAGTGGTGCTAAGTGGCTCGCGACCTCCATCTCTGGAGCAGCTAGTACGGCTGTCCCCTGCCGGTCCACCGCTTCAGGGCACCAAGCTAGCCGCTCTGGTTACACCAGAAGTCAGTCTCGAGAGACTGATTCCCTTAAGTAGACTATTTGGCAGCATGGAAACTACTGCAAAATGTGTCTCAGGGGGTCCTGCACACTGCAGAGAGAGGCTACAGAATCCAGTTGGTTCTCCTCCGCCTCAGTTCAACGGGGTTATTCCCACTTTGGTCGGTCCCGAGCAGGCTCTGGTAATAGAGCGCGAAGTAAACACTCTCTTGAGGAAGGAGGCCATCGAGGTGGTCCCTCCTCACGAAAGAGAATCCGGGAAAGAGAATCCGGGTTCTACAGTTGGTATACATTGTTCCGAAGAAGGATGGAGGGTTGCGTCCCATTTTAGATATGCGTCAGTTGAACCGCTCAGTCATGCGACTGAAGTTCAGGATGCTCACACTCAAACAAATCGTGTCTCAGATCAAGTACGAGGACTGATTTGTCACGATCGATCTAAACCACGCATATTTCCATATCTCCATCCTTCCTCATCACAGGAAGTTCCTGATGTTCGCTTTGGGGACAAAGCTTACCAATATCGGGTTCTTCCTTTCAGCTTTGCACTCTCACCCCACACTTTCACCAAGTGTGTGGATGCTGCTCTGGCGCTTCTGCGACTCCAGGGCATCCGCATACTCAACTACATCGACGATTTGTTGATAATAGCTCATTCAGAGCAGACAGCGGTTCGGCTCGCTCAAATGAAAGAGTTGGGGTTAAGACTAAATGCCAAGAAAAGTGTGCTTTCTCCATTATAGAAGACTACTTATCTGGGCGTAGTGTGGGATTTGACCACGATGCAGGTACGTCTGTCCCCTGCTCGGATCGAGTCGATCCTCACGGCAGTCAAGAGAGTGAGAGAAGGCCAGTCACTCACTGTCAAGCAGTTTCAGAGACTGCTGGGTCTGATGGCAGCTGTGTCCAACGTGATACCTCTTGGGATGCTGTACATGAGTCCCCTACAGTGGTGGCTCAAGATCAAGGGGTTCTCCCCAAGGGAAAACTCGCTTTGCATGCTCAAGGTCACGCGGAAGTGCCTTCGTGCCTTAGACATGTGGAGGAAACCTTGGTTCTTGACTAAGGGCTTGGTGCTGGGAGCTCCTTGTCGCCGCATAATGCTAGCGACGGACGCGCCCCTCAGTGGTTGAGGGGCGGTCATGAGTGGCCACTCGGCCCGCGGTCTGTGGAGCGCCACCATTTCACGTGGCACTTCAACTGCCTGGAGATGCTGGCCGTGTTCCTAGCAAAGTTGAAACCCGTTCTCCCGGACCTAAGAGGTCTCCATGTGTCGGTGCGCACCGGCGACATAGCGGCAGTCTCTTATATCAACCACCAGGGAGGTCTGCGTTCGCGCCCCCTTGACAGGCAGGCGCACCAGATCCTTGTGTGGTCCCAGGGCAAACTCCTCTTGCTGAGAGCAGTTCACATTCCTGGGCTTCTCATTATGGGAGCAGACATCCTGTGGAGGCAGGGGCCGAGGCCCGGGTTACAGAGAGTTTTTGGCCAGGCTCAGGTGGACCTGATCGCGACTCGAGAGACATCGTACTGTCCCCTCTGGTACTCTCTGACTCATCCAGCTCCACTGGGGCTGGATGCCATGGTACAGACGTGGCCGAGGCTTCGTCTGTATGCTTTTCCCCCTAATGCTCTGCTCCCGGGTGTTCTGAGAGAGTGCGCCGGGATGGAGTATGGTTCTCGGACCTGATTTCCCCCCTCGACGGCTCTCCATGGAGATTCCCGTCAGGAGGGACCTCCTCTCACAGGCGCCTGGAGTTGTGGAAGTTATGGGTGTGGCCCCTGAGGGGGCACAGCTCATAGCTTCCGGTCTCTCAACCGAAGTTGTTGAGATCATTCTCCAATCCAGAGCTCCCTCCACGAGGGAAACTGTATGCCCTGAAGTGGAAACTTTTCACTTCTTGGTGCGGAGACAGCCAGCTCGACCCAGTCAACTGCCTGGTTGGTACAGTTCTGGAGTTCCTGCAGGCCCTTCTCTCCACAGGGTTGACCCACTCCACCCTGAAGGTCTACGTGGCTGCCATTGCGGCCTACTACGCCCCTCTCGGTGGCCAGTCAGTGGGCAGACACCCCCTGGTTACATGTTTCCTCCTCGGTGCATTGAGGCTGAGGCCTCCGGCCAGAGAAGCTTATGCTAAGCGGTGGATCTGGATGCTATCCCAAAGCCTCAAGTCCTCTGATCTCCCTTCTCTTTTGGGGGTCAAGGCTCACTCCTTCTGAAGTTGGCCTTTGGACAGGTTCCTACCTGCATTATGCGCCACTCCTGGCTCCTTTCTCTCGCTTTAGCTGTGCTTTTCTAAACTAGACAGGGACTTGTAAGTCTGGCGGCGTGGGTATTCTTGTTCCCGAAGCGTTTCGACGCAACTTGAGTTTCTGAAGAGGAACGTCTTGGGTTACGCATGTAACCATGGTTCCCTGATGGGAACAAGAGGCTGCGTCCCTGTGAGCACTTGCTTCATTCCTAGAAGCCAGAGATGTTCAAGTCTTTAACTTGGAGTCCGAGTGAAGTCTGAAGTCTTTATCGCTGGAGTCTGAGTCAAGTCTCGAGTCTTTGGTCACGAGTCCGAGTCGAGTCTCAAGTCATTTAATGGCTTGCTAAAAAAATCTCATTCAGTGTTTTGTTGTTTCTGTAATTGTTAAAATAACCGCATCATCCGCAGCTCTTGAACTGGGCGTCGGCGCGCGTCCAGAGAGAGAGAAAGCGCACGGAGCTGAAATAGCTCGAATAAAGCGCGTTTGGCTTTTGATAAAAATACTAGAAGATATAGCGCTGAAAGATATTTACTTTAAACGACCCTGAGCACTTGTTATGTGATCCACTCTGCTGTTTTGACACGCTGCTCACTTAAAATGGTGCTGCTGTTATGGCTCGCGGTCCGGATGAATGCCGGGGTGCTGATGTGGTCTGCCTTTTGAATATCAGTTATATAAGTATTTAAGGATAAAAGACTCGAGTTGCTTTTAAAATATTCACGAGTCCTTTTCCTCGAGTCGAGTCAAGTCTGGAGTCATTTCAGGTCGAGTCTGAGTCAAGTCTGAAATCTATAAAAATGCGACTCGAGTGTGACTCGAGTGCGACTCGAGTCTGAGGCTGCGTGCCAGTCTGTTTTTTTGTGCCCTTCACTCGCAAACTTCCCTCCGACTCGTTTACTCAGCTGTACATCATTGATTACGTTGCATGAGTGCCCACTTCTGGCAGAACCCTTGGAATGGGCTGAACTGGAACGTCCTAAGCCCTTGATCACTTAGAATCAGCTATGGAGTTGGTTTATTGTTTACATTCTTTCCCTTACGAATTTGTTTGGTGCAGCATTCTATATGTATATAGGCATGTTTGGGCTGCTATAAATGTAAAAAAAATAATTTATATATTATAGAGTTGTTTGTGGTGGGGATAAATTTAACGCGATCTGTGATGATGTCACAATCGTGTTGCATTGTGGTCTATGGAGCGGCCTGAAGTGTGCTTATGAAGCAGACTCGCTCCCTCTGTCAAAATCGAGGGGTCGAGGGTCTGTCCATATAAACTTCCCTCGTCCACTTCACGAAGTGTCTAAAAGTGTGGAACGCAGCCCAGGTCACTAACTCGAGTGCCCATCTCTGCTAGAAGCTGACGCCGGTTCCACCGCACGTGCTTTTAAGCTTCCAGGTCGTTGCGTCACCCCGCCCGTGACGTCTCGCCCTTCCATTGGACTGATTACAGAGTGATTCAGAGCGTGGTCACGCTGAAGGCATTCCCGAAGCATTTGGGCGCAGGGTCTCGTTCCCTTCGGCGAACCATGGTTACATGCGTAACCCGTGATGTTTTTCATGGACTCTTTCTGCAAGTTACAGATTTCCACCAGTAGGTGGTGACAAGTGACTGTCTTTATGCGAGAGTCATTTAAATCATTAATTCATCCAATTTGTTCAAACACACACATTAATCTTTGTGTGAGTTATTGAATCATTCACCTAATTGATTCAATTAAAAAATGCTGATTAATTTACTGATGCCACTAGTTTCTGCTTTGTTTAGAAATATTTTTGTTGGTAGAGAAAAATAGATAAATTAACTGTCAATATTGTGTCAGTAAAAAAATTTGCATTTATAATTGCATTGTTTCACTTTAGCTTGTATGATTAATTAAAATAGTTTTCCCAGTCTGCTGCCTTTGAAATCGCTGTGCATGGTTTAGTTTCCTCTGCACATTAAGATGAAATAAAAAAACATAAACAATGTGACTAGGGCAAATAGCTCAAATTTATCATTCTTTCCACTTGAAAGCAATTTAAAATCTTATCAAATAGTGTCAATCACAAGCATAAAGCGTAAACTGCATTTACTCCCTACAGCTGCATTGCAGTTATGGCTTTCGCTTGTTTATACTGCACTGCGTTCACACAAATTTGATATATTTTCTTTAACTGCCCTTAAATAGGCAGTTAGTATAATCAGCATTTATGTGTTTCCCATGGCATCTGATGCCCTTGAAACATTTCAGTGTTCTCCTCCTGTGGGAAAACAAGAACTGTGCATATCAGGCATGCAAAGCATTAAAGCCCTAAAATAAATGCTTTACAACAGCAACGTAAGTGGAACAGACACACTTTGACCCTCTTTTTGTTATGAATTAAGTTCTATTGCAACAGTTTTCCTCCAGACAAAAAAAAAAACATTGAGTTGAACATGAAAATAGAATTTTGTCTGTATCTGCTGAATGCTTCTCTCTGCATTTTTATTGATCTAATCAGCCGTGCGAGTCAGATATGACTCCATGCGCTTTCAGCTCTCAGAAAGGCACATTATTTCTCCACAGCTGTGGCTCCCTGGCAGGCAGGACATAAAGCGTTAGCCTCTGATGCCTGCCGTTAAAAAGCCACCAACCCTAGTTCTCATGCAACTGTCGGGCATTCAGCTGCTTCAAAAGACAGTTATTTTCTCCCGCCAACAAACGGTCCTTCTTTATCTTTTTTTTTCTCTCTCAGAAGAAATAATCTTCAAAGTGTTGTGATGAGAGAAATCTGACATTCAGATAATGGAAAATACAGCCCGAGGATTTGGACATGAGTGGAGTGATTTAAAGGCACTGGGCAAATGAGCTGTGATTCCTGTTGTTAGCATTGTACAGTGTTGTGTAAATTTGGTCACATATTTAATTGTTTTCTTTATTTTTCTAACAGTGCATTATTAACTGGTTCTATGTTTTTTTTTGGTTAACTAAAAAGACCTGGCTCATAAGAGTTGTTTGATTTCATTTAGGAATCAGACTTCACTGGTTGCATTGTACTGTATATGTGTGATTCACTAAAAATAACTGTTAATAAGTGTCAGCCATTTGCAAACCAGACTTTACTAGTCACACAGTACTTGTTTTTGATTCACTAAATTGAACCAGTTCATAAGAGTCAAAATGCAGGACACTTCGCACAGATTTTTTTTATTATTATGGAAAAATTAATATGCAAAAAAATGTTGAAATCAAACATCATGAAATCCTTCACTTTTTCTTGATTCTTCATTTTCCATTTTTGGTCCATTTTTTTTCTCTGTAAATAAGTCAAAATTACATAATTGTATATTTGGCCTATAAAAATATTCAGTAAAAAAACAGTAAAAATGTAAACAGCTTTACAGAACACCCTGTAAATTAAAGTTTAAAACTATTGTTATTTACAGAACATAAAAAAATTAAGCAGTAAATCCAACAGCCCTTTTTGTTGAATTATCATAACCATGTTGCTATTAAACTCTATTTTGATCCTTTTACATATATCGACAACCACCACAATAACACAACTGATAAGAAGGAAAATAAACTAAGAGGAAACATTTATTTTTGATGAAAAGCCATCAAATGTGAAGTGTCACAGGGAATTCTAGGAATGTCAGTGTATGTTTTTTGATTATGATTTACTTTCAAAAATTGTACATTTAAAAATTGTTGTAACTGTACTTTAAGTATGTTTTGTTATTAGTTTAAATATTTGCTATTGACTGTTCAAATGTAGATTTTTGCACAGCGCAGAGTAATGCGTTGTGTGTGTGAGGGGAACAGGTCACATCACAGGAGAGTGAACTGCCTGTCAGAAATCATAGCATGTCAGCTGTCTTAACCGCGGCTTGTGTACTGCATCATCACTGTGTCTGTCACGCGACTCTGTTGCCTTTTCGGGCTTGAACTGATGGTAAAACTAACGACATTATTAACTGTCTTGATATTAACTTTGAAAGCTGAATCTCACGATTATGGTAAGGGGCGTTTCATTTCCGACGCGTGCTTGTAGTGTTCGGCCAATCACAATGCACTGGGTCAGCTGGCCAATCAGAGCAGACTGCGCTTGTCAAAGGAGGGGGCTTTGTTGAAAACGACGTGTTTGAGAGAGGCGGGGCATAGAGGACCTACAATAATGTACAATTTAATTTGAAAGTTAATTTGAAAAATAATATATTTTTTGAACATTAAAGCATGTCAACATCTTATCAAATATATTGTAAATAATAGTTACACCAAATACACAAAATAATGATCTTTAAAATAGCATCAAATGACCCCTTGAAATGTGCCGAATTACACAGTTTTTTAACATATAGTACGTTAATTAACAGGTTTTTACTGTAATTTTTTTTCCAGTCTTTTACTGTTAAAATATTTTTTAAAGTGTATATATTTTACAATAATTTAGTTTCTTCACTTTATTATTAGTTTTTTTTTTTTTTTACAAATTATTATTAGTGGCTAAAAATAATAGTTACACCAAATACACAAAATAATGATCTTTAAAATAGCATCATATGACCCCTTGAAATGTGCCGAATTACACAGTTTTTTAACATATAGTACGTTAATTAACAGGTTTTTACTGTAATTTTTTTTTCAGTCTTTTACTGTTAAAATATTTTTTAAAGTGTATATATTTTACAATAATTTAGTTTCTTCACTTTATTATTAGTTTTTTTTTTTTTTTTACAAATTATTATTAGTGGCTAATTAGCTTGATGGCAGTTTAACCACTTTACATTATGACATAATGACACAATTTCCTTGTACCAAGTGCACTCAGTACAGTGCCATGTTCAAGTTCAACCAGAGGACATGTCCGTCCTTATTGGACTGATGTTAAAAGCAGGCCTGAATACCACTTTTGTAACATTTTGTGTTTGTCGCTTGAGCACATTTTATTCATTGGTGACCGGTGTTTTTGGCATATTGCTGAGGGCTTCATGCAGACCTTTTTGTGGTCCTGCTCACTGAATTTAATTTTATTCAATTCATCTCAAGTGTCCGTGTGATTCATTGTCAACAGCTCATCAAATTAGCTGATGCTCCGTGATGGCTTTGATTGAGAACGGCTCAGTGTTCCCACAATGCACTGCGTGTAGGGGGAGTGTTGTTCAGAGCCACTATTGTCCGCCAAGTCTGCCGTTAGCCATAACATAAAGAGCTCACACAAGTATTTCATATTTCCAGACAGGCCAAACAGACTGTGTTCAGTTGATAGTGATAAAGGATGAATAAAGCAGTGATGTGGGTGGTTCAGTTTAGATATGCACAGAGAAATTATTCAAGGCTTGCATTTTTGTCCCCGAAGAACTGCAGTTTGCTATTGAGCTATATTCTAAGTATCAGCAATGGCTTTGACTTTGAAGTTTCAAGGAGCCAAAAAAGCCTCTTCAGAAGTAATGTGATAATTTGATGTAATACAAATCTATATCATAGAAGATCATATGAGACATCTGCTTTGTGAGCAGTCAAGCTTTGCATGTTTACATCCTAGACAAATTAAAGTTGTATGCTTAATTAGATTATTTGATTATTCATGCAATTTTAAAGCTGTCAAGCCATATTAGACCCACTGTGTGGAATAAACCCTGTTTTACAGCGAAACCGCCCATGAACCTAAAGCAACATCCTAATGAGGCCAGTGTGATTAGTTCTGAGAAGGCAGTACATGATTTCAAAGGAATTGTTCACCCAAGAATAAAAAGTTATCATGATATATTCACCCTCATGCTGTTTCAAACCCATCTGACCTTGATTTCTTCCGTATAATAAAACTTAATGAAAACTGGGACTATTCGAAAAAAATACCCATAATAAAAGTATTGTGTACTATAGTATACTCTTTTGAATCCATACAATAGCTTCAATTGTTATTTATCTGTATATGGCTTCACAATACATCGAGTGTGTACACATCATATGTAATACTTTCTGCTTTTTTTTATCATTTTGGAACTTAATCTCCATTCTGTTTCACTATAAAGAAAAAGCTGTCCAGATATTCTTCCAAAATTAACTTCCACAGAGAGTCATATTGGTTTGGAAAAACAACATCTTAGTATTAGGGTTAATGCACTCTTATAAATAAGGGTTCCAAAAGAGAGTTTTTGCAGCGATGCCATATAAGAACCATTTTGCCTTCCCAAAGAACCTTTCAGTGAACAGTTCTTAAAATAAAAAATTTTTCTTAGTATGAAGAATAATTTTAATTATCTAAAAACCTTTTTCATCTATAAAGAACCTTTTGTGCAATGGAAAGTTTCCATGGATGTTAAATGTTATTCATAGAACCATAGATGCCAATTTATTTGTGTAAGTAATGACAAAACTTTAATTGTAATGTGAACTAGCCATTTAATATAAAAATATTCAGCTCAGATGTCTGAATCACAGGAGCCAATATCTTAGAATGAGAGAAAATTTCACAAGCTCATTCAGCTCAGGTTGATAAATGATCCTTTTTATCCACTATATTAGCCGTGTTGTGCCCAACCCACAAACTTTGTCTATCATCCAGAAACACTGGTTTATCTTTATATCAAACTAAATTAGATTAAAAAAAAATTGAGCTTGAGTCGGAGAACAGATCTTCTGACATTGTCAATGCCAGTAGGTCTGCCTTCCTTTATCTGAAATCTGTCCCTATGTTGGTGCCAGAGTGGAGGTCTGTTTCATTTTTTGGTAATAAGACTCCTCATAGTTATATTTCATTCCATGACATAAAGGTCCGGAAAAGACCTGCTTTTTGAAGTGTAGACTGAGCTCAATCCACTTCCCGGACCATGTTCATCTGTATCAGTTACCCAGCCCTGGTTACGGTCCATTGTTTGTGATCAACCCAACATCGGCTTCCTAGCTTTTCCCGTCCCTCATCTCTTCTCGCTCAGCCAGCGACTTTTCCGTTGAGAGGCTCAATACTTGTTTATCTTGTTTTATCGGCCCATGCCCTGTGTGTGGGGACCTAGCGGAGCTCTCCACACCGCAGATAAAATCGTTGGGATACTGATAGAATGAATTAGCAGCACAGTCGGGATTGATTTCTAAATGGCCATATACAAGGCAGCGAAGTGCTGCTCTGCACATCCAGGGGAAACCGGATCCTGCATGGGTCACATTAAAACGCTGCTTTGGTGCGTTGGGTTTCAGCTGGAATGTTCCCTCGAATCAATGATGGAGGCTTAATTACTGGGTACTACCAGAAACAATATTGGCGGACCGTCATATTAGAAGGCTTAGTTTCAAGTCTGAAAGCCATTACGAAAACTCGGAAGGTCATTTGTTTGTGCTCAGTCTCTCTTGAGGAAAGCACCTTGCATGTAGCGTCTTTGAACAAGGCGTTCTTCATATTGTCTTTCTCAACTCTCATTAGTGTCAGAGCCCAATGGGATGTTTACTCTGAAGGTAATGCATTTGGACGTGTTTAATTTAAGTGGTGTTATACAGTAAGTGTCGCATAGACTTTGATGAATGAAATTGTCTTGAAGATTAAAGAACGAATTAGTCAGTGAGTCTGACAGTGCTCTTCAGCTTTAAACAACTGTTCCCCTTTAATAAATTATTGAGTGTGGGATGAAAAATGTGAAGAGCAGGAAATTGCACCACAGGGCCACAGGGAAATATGACAAGTCTCCACACATCCCAAAAAAGTTCCACCATCTTGAAGGTTAATAAAATGCATCATGGACTGGAGTCTTTGCTTGAACAATCTCCCTTGATATACAGACATGCTATTGGATTTGACAACACTCTCAGGAACAGCCCCCAGCTAAAAGTTGGACCATAAAACTTGCCAGTCCAGTCAATTCACAATGTAGTTTTATACACTAATTTATAATCTCTATTTATGCCTTCATGCAATATTTAACATCTATCAGACTAACCAAAGGTAAATCATTTTCAAACACATTTCTTTGAGGAAGGAGCTCACTTGATCATGAGTTGGAATTTGAATTGATGTGACTACACTCCACAAGCTGAATTGGAATTAAAGGAAGTGGATTTTATTGAATTACAATTGAAAGGACATTTTTAAAGTCGAAATTTCAGCAAACATTACATGTCTTCAGATGATACCTCAGAAATCATTCTAATTTGCTTATTTGGTGCTCAAGAATGTTAAAAATGTTATCAATATTAAAAAATGTCTGTACTGTCCCTTTTGAATAATTTAATTTATCCTTGATGAATAAAAGTGTAACGGAGGGAACACAGGAAGCATGCGGATCCATCTGCAAGGCTTTATTCGCAAGAGGCGTGGTCAAAAACAGGCATAGGTCAGACAATGGCAAACAGGTATATTGATGGCAAGGCAAGAGGGATAATCCAGGTACAAGGCAAAGGTCCAGGCAGGGGCGAACAGTATCCAATTGGGCGAGACTCGAGGGATAATCCAGGTACACAGGCAGTGATCAGAACACGGGGAAACAGACCAGGCAAGATGATGAAAACAAGGAAAAACAAGACACTAGGCTCGGTAAGGCAGCTAACACTAGGGGAGTGAAAAACGCTAGACAATACTCGGCCATCTGAACAGGAACTGAGTGGGTGTTAAATAGAGTGAGTAATGGCTCTCAGGTGAGCGTGTGATTAGTGAAGGCTGTGTGATCAGTGAATTCAGCTGTGTAAGTGCAATGGATGATGGGAACTGTAGTCCGGAGTGACATGTAACAGTCTGTGTAGTGTGAGAGTCAATGTAATGGTAGAGTGACCTCTACTGATAATCAGCCGGAAGGCCACGGACCGGATTCGTGACAGACCCCCCAAGGAGCGGCTTCTAGACGCTCCCAACACAATACCATCCAGGAGGGTGGTGGAGTGGAGGCGGAACAGGGGGAGGGACGGTGGGCCAGGTCCATGTGGAAATGGAGAGACTGGGAACTGAGGCAAAGCCGGCAGAGCAGGGCACCAAGGTAGAGCAGATGGAACAGGGGTCCACCAGGGCAGAGCAAACAGAGCAGAAGACCTCCATGGCGGAGCAGACAGATCAGGAGCCCACCCTGGGCCTAACTCAGGGACATGAACCCTTCATGGGCGGAACGGAGGATCTGGATCCCTTCCAGGGCAGTACTGTGGATCAGGATAGTGCTTACGGGGTGCTGGAACTGGAGGGTGCTCTGGAGGAGCAGGCACAGCAAAGCGCTTTCGAGGAGCTGGCACTGGAGTGAGTCTTGGGGCTGGAGCCGACACTGGAGACAGGGAAACAGGAGCCCTCCGTGGACTATACTCTGGAACAGGAGCCCTCACTGGGCTATACTCGGGAACAGGATCCCTCCGTGGGCTTAACTCGGGAACAGGAGCCCTCCCTGGGCTTAACTCGGGAACATGAGCCATATACAGACAGAGCATATACGGTCTCATGGATGGCACAGACAGTTCTTTCACAAACGGCCTCCATAGCCATGACAGGACGAGCAGAGAGTTCGCAAACGGCCTCCATAGCCGTCATCGTTTCGGGGAACACAGCAGCGAGCACCACTAGCTCAGGAGATTCTGCAGCTTCAGCCGCCAACTCTGGAGACCTAATAGTGGGTGCTGCCACCTCTGGGAGTTCTGTGGTGGTGTATGCAGCCCAAACAAAACAAAAAGTGATCCCCATCAGGGGAAACACTTCAGACAGGGGAATTAGTTCAGGAACAGAAGGTTCAGAGTGAATGGGTTTGGGGATACCAGCTGTGCGTGCAGACACCAGTGGTGTATCCATCACACTAGATACCAGACTGGGATACCGAAAGACTGACCTTGACGATCTGGGTGCAACAGACAGGACATGACAAGACTCCTGATGATCAGCTGTGTCCTGACGAGACTCCTGACGATCAGCTGTGTGCTGACGAGACTCAGGATGATCAGTTGTGACGTGACTCAGGATGATCAGCTGTGACGTGACGTGACTAAGGACGATCAGCTGTGACGTGACGTGACTTAGGATGATCAGCTGTGACGTGACATGACTCAGGATGATCAGCTGTGACGTGACGTGACTCAGGATGATCAGCTGTGATGTGACGTGACTCTGGATGATCAGCTGTGACTTGACTGGACTCATGAATAACAACTGTGACTTGACTTGGTTCATGAAGATCAGCTGTGACCTGACTTGACTCATGAAGATCAGCGGTGACTTGACTTATGACAATAAAATGTGACTTGACTTGGTTCATGAAGATAAGCTGTGACTTGACTTGCCTCAGGAAGATCAGCTGTGACTTGACTTGACTCACGACGATCAGCTGTGACTTGACTTGACTTATGAACAACAACTGTGACTTGACTTGGCTCATGAAGATAAGCTGTGACTTGACTTGCCTCAGGAAGATCAGCTGTGACTTGACTTGACTCACGACGATCAGCTGTGACTTGACTTGACTTATGAACAACAACTGTGACTTGACTTGGCTCATGAAGATAAGCTGTGACTTGACTTGCCTCAGGAAGATCAGCTGTGACTTGACTTGACTCACGACGATCAGCTGTGACTTGACTTGACTTATGAACAACAACTGTGACTTGACTTGGCTCATGAAGATAAGCTGTGACTTGACTTGCCTCAGGAAGATCAGCTGTGACTTGACTTGACTCACGACGATCAGCTGTGACTTGACTTGACTTATGAACAACAACTGTGACTTGACTTGGCTCATGAAGATAAGCTGTGACTTGACTTGCCTCATGACGATCAACTGTGACTTGACTTGCCTCATGAAGATCTGCTGTGAGTTGACTTGACTCAGGGTAATCAACTGTGACTTGACTTGATTAGTGACGATCAACTATGACTTGACTTGGTTCATGAAGATAAGCTGTGACCTGACTTGCCTTATGACGATCAACTGTGACTTGACTTGACTTATGAAGATCTGCTGTGAGTTGACTTGACTCAGGAAGATCAGCTGTGACCTGACTTGCCTCATGACGATCAACTGTGACTTGACTTGACTCACGATGATCAACTGTGATTTGACTTGGTTCATGAAGATCAACTTTCACATAACGGGGCGCTGTTGTGTTCGCCATTTTGTGAGCGTAATCTAGTGCGGGGGCCATTACATGAGTGAGTGCGGCCATTACACGAACATAGTACTCTTGTGATCGCGGGCCCTGTCTAAGGGCTAACAAAATCCTTGCCGTGTCCATACCTGGCCAATGTTCCTCTGAAAAGCTGCTGGATCCTTGTGGGGCCAAGTATTCTGTAACGGAGGGAACACAGGAAGCGCACAGATCTATCTGCAAGGCTTTATTCGCAAGAGGCGTGGTCAAAAACAGGCATAGGTCAGACAATGGTAAACCGGTATATTGATGGCAAGGCAAGAGGGATAATCCAGGTACAAGGCAAAGGTCCAGGCAGGGGCGAACAGTATCAAATTGGGCGAGACTCGAGGGATAATCCAGGTACACAGGCAGTGATCAGAACACGGGGAAACAGACAAGGCAAGATGATGAAAACAAGGAAAAACAAGACGCTAGGCTCGGTAAGGCAGCTAACACTAGGGGAGTGAAAAATGCTAGACAATACTCGGCCATCTGAACAGGAACTGAGTGGGTGTTAAATAGAGTGAGTAATGGCTCTCAGGTGAGCGTGTGATTAGTGAAGGCTGTGTGATCAGTGAATTCAGCTGTGTAAGTGCAATGGATGATGGGAACTGTAGTCCGGAGTGACATGTAACAGTCTGTGTAGTGTGAGAGTCAATGTAATGGTAGAGTGACCTCTACTGGTAATCAGCCGCAAGGCCACGGACCGGATTCGTGACAAAAAGCATTTTATAATGTCTTAAAAGCATTTCCTTGAAAAAAATCTTACTGACCCCAAACTTTTGAAACTTAACTTTGTTCTCTTCTAATTCTATTTTTTTTATTCTGCATCTTCTTTGATACCTGAGTTGATGAATGGTGCCTGCCATGTTTATTAGAACATTTACTCAAACTCTTTAAAATATATAATGTGTTTGCACAAAAATAAAAATAAATGCATAAAAATTCACAATGGTTTAATTTAACAACTAATCCATAGCAGTGCTATTTCTTCACATTTAGCACCTGGCTAAACTGGATTGCGGTATAAGAGAAAAAGAAATGCATGTTTACTTGTTATGTCTCTTTAGGTTCATGTTCATAGATCATGTCTTTCATGTTATGTTAAACCCCGTTTTCCCTCATGTAATTCAGTCATGTATTTTATGTTATGTGATCTCTGTTTGCCGCTTGTTCATGTGTCATGTTTTAATTGGTTCATTGTTTCATTACCTTGATTAGCAGTTCCATTTTGTCTATGGTTGTTTATGTCATGTGATCACCTATAGTATTTTATTTAAAGGTCACATATTTTACACCTTTCTGGAGTTTTATTTTAGGTTTTGATGTCCTTAAGAATATATATTTGCGGTATAAGTACCAAAAACCATCTCAATATATCTTTACAGCTCCTCTCTCAGGAGCTCTGCTGAGAACAGGTTTTGACCTGTCTAATTAATATTCATGAGCCTCTCTTCTGATTGGCCTGTCGTTCTCTGAGTGACGAATGCCCAGGCCAACTACAGGTAACTAGGGTCAGCCGACGCCACCGCATTAGCTGGAGGCAGCAAAACAAAGGGGAAACTGGAGGCGGCCCATTCAAACCAGTGCAGATTCGGCTACATAAGGAGCTTAAAATATCATCTTGTTGTGATTTTGGGTGCCAGAATTGACGTAATACAGCCTCAAATTAGAAATTTGATCGCATATCTGATGCCACTGCCAGACAAAAAAATACGATGACAGCTGTGGTTAAACAGCCAGGAAATTTCAGTTTTGACAATATGGGACCTTTAAGGCCTTTTCTTTGCCATGTTGCTCTGCTGTGTTGAAGTTAAAGTCAAGTCTCACGTTTGCAGTTTATGTCTGACATTTTGGATCACTCTAATGCACTGAACTTAGATTCTTTAAATCATTAATCTTCATCTGCTCTGTACAGCTATACGTTACATTGCTTTTCCCAATGAAATATGTGCACAATAGATGTGAGATATTTCTGAACTATAAACAACAGTACTTTATTGCATACAGAGATATTTGTCACATTGCTTATGAAGGGAATTGGAATAAATTTGAAATTGTTTTAAAGAAAGGTTAATTCAGGTCCTTAGGTGTGTTTTAGACACATTTTTGGCATTCTTGCACATTCATAGCCTATCCACTCAATATGTTCTCAACTCATTTTTTTTCACTGAAGATGAGAACTGCAAAAATCTGCTGTTATTTCAAACACCAGAAAAATGAATGTCTTATTGCTTGTATTGCTTGTTGTGACAGTTATAGATATTTGAGGTTGTCTGAGGACATGCATGAGGTTGCATGAGGATATCTGAGTGTCTGAAAGAACAGAGAACAGCCCACCACCCACTGACTACCCTCTGGCGGGACACTGCCTGATAAATGATAACTTAGATCTCCACTGCTGGCAATTCTTTGCTCTTTTACTGTGAAATGAATAATTGTTTTATCCTCCATTGTAAATAGCATTGGAACAATTACACCAATAACACTCTTCAAAGCTTGAATTATGCTTGATGCTTGAATTAAGTTGTATATTTGTTGGCTGTTGTATATTTATTCACATTTTTATAATTCTTTTATATTTTACAGTATAATCGGTCTTTATATGTTTTATATGTTCCCAATGAATTTCAGCAATAGCTCAAGTGCAAGGGAGAGATCAGGAGAAACCTTCCCATTTCTTTGCATTTCCTTTTGTTTACACCAGGCATATCTGTAGAAAATATGCTTAAATTACACTGTGAATAAAGTATTTCTGAAGAATTACTGAAAACGGAACACAAGCAAACTCAATGTGACAGCATATTACTGGCACAATTTGTCAGTCATGCTGAAATTCTTACACATTAAGTCTTTAATACATGGCTCTTGTTTGTCAAAGTATCTGTTTAATGTAATGGATTTTGACAAGAACTCTGAGTGTAACAACAGTGAGTTACTGTTAGCGACCTCATTACTATAATGCAAATTTGCAACTTCTAATTATCGACTTAAAGATCTATGAAATATGCAAGTGACTTATTGTCAAGAACAATAATTCAGATTTTGCATAATTTTCCGTGCTTACATCAAAGTGTTAATCACTGAGTCACTCTTATTCAAAGCACCTTTTCATCAAAATCAGTAATGTTTAAGCATCCGTCTTACTGGGTCAGTGAATCATTTCAAAGTAATTATGAATTCAGTTTGACTCTGGTAAGTTATCTTCACTCTCTCTCTCTCTCTCTCTCTCTCTCTCTCTCTCTCTCTCTCTCTCTGCG
>NW_015505510.1:279450-296042 GCF_001515645.1 Sinocyclocheilus grahami | reverse complement strand
ATCATTTCAAAAAAATTATATATATTCTTTGTCTCTGTTAAGTTATCTTCACTCTCTCTCTCTCTCTCTCTCTCTCTCTCTCTCTCTCTCTCTCTCTCTCTCTCTCTGCGTTCCCTGACTGATGTTTTTTAATTGAAAGTCTGTAGTCTGTAGTCTGTTCCTAATTTCAGATCTTGTTAATGCACTTAATAATGTATGGATATTCTAATTCAAATTTGGCTGCACCATTTTACAGTGTAAACACAATTGATCTTCTGTTAATTAAGTTTTAAACATCATTGATGGAATTCAGAATTAGTAGTGAATGTAAGACTGTTATCGGTGCCTCCCAATGCCATTCGATACATAAAATGGCACACTGATTAAGACACATTAAAACAACACCCACCCTCATGTTTTTCCATCAGATAGAAAATAGTTTATTCACAATAAGTGCAATAAAGGAGCACTGCCGCTTCAGCTGTTTTGTGAAGAGTTTAGACAGCCGTGATTACAGCAATGAGACTAAATCACATAATAAAACAGGACTGCGTTATAATGATAGTGATATAGGTGTACTACTGTGAAAAATATCACTTGTTGACAGCATTTGAAGTCCTCCTGTGATCTGGGAGAAAAAAATATATAATAACAGAAAAAAAACATAACAGAATATGACATTATTACAAATTGATAATAAATAATTTCTTTATGGGTAATATTTGATAAGATATAAGTGTAATTCAAGTGTAATTCATTTGCGATTAATTAAATTGAACAATCAGCCCATCATGTAATTAACTGTTGTAAAATTGTATTTGCTTGACAGCCCTAGATACATTTACTGAGAACAAATTTACAAATAGCTTACATGAAAAAATAGCAATAGTACGGTGGCCGAGAGAGCTCAACATGCTGCAACTTCAGAAAGAACTTATACACTTATTGAAGTGAGTATAAGGTTTATTTTATGAATCTTTGCAAATCACCTTTCCTAATAATGTGCTGGTTAGCAAGTTCCGTGGCTAAAGTAAACCGTCTCATGAGAACGGCTCGTCACCCAACGGAAGAGAGGGGCGGGTTGAGTAGAGCTCATTAGCATTTAAAGAGACATGCAACAAAACGACTTGCTGTGTGCAGAGCTGTTTTTGACAGGGTAAAAAGGGTGTTGCTTTACACTACGTTTGAGAAATTTTAACCAAAGTATGTTATAGACTTTTCATTAAGACCCTAAAGAATCATATCAACTTGTGGAAAATGGGCATCCGATGACCCTTTTAAAGTGGCATGAATGCATTTACACTGCAATTAGAATTGCATAAATAGTGCTATGAGATTAATGGGTTTTAATTAGGGGTGTGCCATATCATACCGTCCACGATAATACCGGTATAAATTTTTACATGACAAAAAATTGTCATATCGCGATATCAATGATATAGCGGCGCGATGACATATGGCAGATCTACGTTCCCTAGTACACACAACAACAACACCACACACCGATGTGTTCGACTTGAAGCAGCGCTGTGCGGACAGATCGTGTACGACATCAAAGTATCGCGAGAGTGGTTCTAGAGCATATTCGAGCGCACACTCTTACCGTCAAAAATAGGCGAGGCGCATATCTTTAGCTAAGCGGCGCAGAGAGCCGCTTCTGGGACGCTTCTGAAACATGCTGCGGCGCCGCTGGTGTAAACACAAGTATTGACTAGAGTGGCCGCGTCGGAGCCATAACGTGCCGCAGACGCGTGCAGTGTAAATTAGGGGTAAATAAGGGGTAAGTCCCTTTTGCAGTATTTTGACGTCATACACCGATCGGTCTGCTTCAAGTCGAACACACAGTTGCCGCTGCCACCTTATGACAATAGATTACACTTCGAATTAGGTAGTTTGTCATCAATGACAGTAGCTCATTGGAAAAGGATGAAAAATGCCCTTCTTTTTGTTTGCACTAATAAATGCTGCTGCCTGCCAGCTGCAATCACCAATAAAACGTTGTTCCATGTTTTTTTCTATATCGTCATAAATATCATTATCGCAAATATTCTTTTTTGTAATTAATCGCACCAGATGAATGTGTTAATGCAATAGCTCTAGCTTTACATGTGACAAAAGCGTGCATAAATTATGACTTGTCGGAGAATATATAATTTAAAAGTTTTTCTTGGTTTAAAGGTGCTGAATGTAGGATTGACACAGAGTGGTTGAACTAGGTATTGCAGTCCAAATTCAAAATATTGGAGAGAGTTTTTTTCACCCGGCCCCTCCTCCTCAGACTTGACGCACACGCAGGTTGCCAGGTTGACGACACCAACAGGAACGAGCGCACTTGACGATGAATGAGATGAAATACGCTCTGTTTTCCACCAACTGGCAACCCGGGGTGACGAAATACAATTGGGTAAACTGGCAGTGGGCGGGTTTCACAAACCAAAGACCGACATTCCGGCCCGGAACGCACATTTTCAAAGGAGAATAACTGACTGTAGCATTGTTTTTCAGATAAACAAGTATGTTAACTTAGCATGTTTCTTAAATATCTGCAAGCATATTGTGGTATTTTTATGCTTTAGTAGAGTCAAAAACGTACGTACAGCACCTTTAAGCATAAACTTCACTACATTTTATGCTTAAAACAAGAGAAAAAACTCAATTAAGATATATTCTCTGAAAATAAGTATAATATCTAATGCATTATTACTGTTCAAATAAATGAATCATGTTTAAAGAATGGCTAGATATTTTAACTGGAAAACAAGACAAAAATATTGATTAAGATCATTTTTTGTCTTAATTTAACTTCAGTTTGGTACTATATCACTGTGTGCAATCTCTAAGTAATACACAACAGAATGACCTCATCTCAGACACACACCCTCCCCTCACCCCGGACACACATAAATAAAGCTAAAGCCCAGACAGAGATTGAAACCAGAGCCTTAGCGATAACTCCCAGCCTCCCGTCTGTCTCCTCTTCTATCAAGACCTGAGAAGTTTAAAGGAGTTTAAAGGCAGACACCGGCAGACAGGAAGTTTTGCTGTGCTGCCAGGCTTCACCCAGAGAGATTATAGATGGAGATCCCCCCCTCCCAGCACCGCTGCGACTCCAGATGCCCCTGTGACCCCTTTAAAACCTTCTCTGGCTGCCAAGGCCCAGTGGCACTCTGAGCTCGGGCCACGGGGTTCCTCTAGCTGAGAGGGCACCATCTGTCCAGCCCTGCTTGGTATTCGTTCAGGAGCCGCTCCGACACGGCCCCTTCTCATCCAGTCACTTGTTGTGATGGCAGTTCTACCGCCCTGTCTGTGGTGTGAAATGCTTGTGCTGTGGCCAGACCCAATGTTGTGAAAAGGTCAATTGGCTGTGTCTGAATGCTGAAGACAGTCTCTTGTGTGTTCCTCTACCCCGTTCTTGCTCTATTTTTCTCATTAGTGCTAGTTTACCTGTGATTCTAGATGCTATTTAGATGCTTTTTTTAATCCTAAAATGTCTATTTATGTGACACATTGTTTCTATGTTTAGGTTGTTTAACTTGGAAATTTTTATTTTCTCATCCTTTTGTCATTCCAGACCTGTATGTTCTTCTTTAGAACATAACGGAAGAAAAAAAGCCATACTAAAACTGTTAGTACAATGACACTGGCAGATATAGTTCACCAAAAATGAAAATTGTCATTCTTTACTCACTCTTATGTCATTCCAAATCTGTATTAGATCATAAAAGAAGATATTTTGATCTTTGATGTTTTGAAAGTTTCAGTGATTTTTTTTCCTCACAGTGGAAGTTAAATGTTTGGTTCCCAATGTTCAACAATGATCTTCTTTTGTATGAGAAATGTAGTCTATTATTTTAAAAAATGTTTGTCAAATGTCTAATTTGTGAGATAAAATCATTCACTCTGTTCATTAATTCTTTCAGACTCAAAAGAATGATTTGTTAAATCAGACTGATCTGGTTCTCAAGTTCAACTCACTGATTTAAACGCAGGAATTAACAGTTCACAGGAGGGTAAGATTTTCAGTGAATATTGTCTTAAACTTTCCTCAAGCAAATTTATCGTATGACTTCAGAAAACTTTGAATATGGCATTAGAGTCACATGGACTACTTCTGCAGTGGGAGAATAGGCGACATGCACTTACATTTTTTTCGACGTTGTAAATAAAGCAAATTACTATACTCTTTCAATCTTTCTACTTTCTACAAAATGTCACATCTAACTCAATGTTACTTGCCTTGTGAGTGAATATCGTTTCTACACCATTTTTAAAGAACTGTTCACCCAATATGGTTCTTCTATGGCATCACTGCAAAAGCCCGTTTTGGAAACTTTTTAAAAGTGGTATCTTGTCTATTCTCCCTCATTCTTCGGATTTATTAAGAATTATTCTCTCATATTTTGCCATTAGATTTTTAAGACAGAAAATTATCAAATCACATAGAGCACCAAGGATAACTTAACTATAACCTAAACCGATGCATTGTGTTTTGGTTTAAAAGAACATCAAATCATCTGCATGTTCAGATTGTGTCTATTTATGCAGCAAATTACAAGGTGACATAATCAAAGTATTTAGATCTCTTGAGACTGAAATGTACTTCCTATGTGAGGGACTGAATCTCATTTTCACATTGTTCTTTTTTTAAAAATAATTTTCGTGTGTGATATCACCATTGCTTCACAAAATATTATTTTTAGCTTAGCTGTTCGAGAGAATATACAGATGAAACGCACACAGAGAAAGATAGCCTTCTGGCATTCACTCAATTTTTTAATGGAATATAAAACATATTTACTGCCTACAGCTTTCTGTACTGATACTTTTAGAAATGCAAGTCATTATTGCATTACACAGGAACAAAATTATGGTGTTTTGTTATGATGGCCAGGATTTGCACTGCTGTTTTTTCCAGTCTCAACCATGCACAAAAAAACCCTTGCAAAAAGCAAAAAGGTCAGATATTAGACCGAGTATGACAGGCCTGATGGAAGTTTCAGGCAGCTGACAGTCTGACTGTCACTTTCCCTATCAGGCCAGTGCTGTGATGTTACTATGTCTCATGTTTGTTGAATATGTACATGGGTTTTTATATGTCTTGCAATCATTCTGGGCAAAAGCTTTTTATAAGGTTTTAAACTTTGCTGAGTATGTAAAGAAGTCACCAAAGTGGCAAAATTGTAGGAATAGATACCTTTCTCTCTGCACTAGTTACAAAGAGTTGAAAAAATCATTAGTATATTAAAGGGGTCATATGATGCTTTTTTAAAGATCATTATTTTGTGTATTTGGTATAACAGAATATGTTGACATGCTTTAATCCGCCTCTCTCTACAAAGTTTTCTACAAAGTCCCTCCTTCCGACAAGCGCAGTCTGCTCTGATTGGCCAGCTGACCATTGTGATTGGCCGAACACTGCAAGCACTCGTCGGAAATGTAACGCCCCTTACCATAATCGCAAGCTTCAGCTTTCAAAATAAATGTAAAGACAGAGCCCGAAAGGGGAACAGAGTCGCATGACAGACACAGTGATGAAGCTGGTATGTGTTTGCAGTACACAAGCCACGGTTAAGACAGCTGACTCCACTGTGATGTGACCCCCTCTCTCTCTCTCTCGCTCTCTCTTGCTCTCGTTCTCTCTCTCTCTCTTGCTCTCTCTCTCTCGCTCGCTCGCGCACACACACACACGATGCGCAAAACTCCGCATTTGAACAGTCAATAGCAAATACTTAAACTAATAACAAAACAGTAGCTGATTCAGAAGCGCCAGATTGTCATAGCAAAGTCAGAATTACCTCCTCTCCTAGGTTCACGAAACGGGCGTCCATAAAATGCTGTTCTGTTGTAAGTAATCTTAAAGATTCCTAAATGCATCTACTTCCGGAAGGCCAAATAAAGTGCTTTTGCTTTCGCCTAGAAACACACAGTGTCTCCCTGACATGCTGCTTCAACACTAACTGCAGTTACTGAAACTACGCCTTCTTTCTCTGCGTGAACATTTGGGCGGCATTATTTCCTTCAAGATATCCTTTAAGATATGCCACTGTATTCCAGCAAAAGTGTTTATGAATTTACAGAAGATATACACATACTTACTGTTCTGAAGTTTGGGGTTGTTTTTTCTTTTTTCATTTTTAGAATTCTCTTACATTTAAGGCTGCATTTATTTTGATTAAATATAGAGTAATATTGTGAAATATTATAGCAATTATTGCAAAAATAACTATTTTCTGTTTTAATGTTTTTCCAAATAATGTAACTTATTCCTGTGATGGCAAAGCAAAATTTTCAGCTGGCATTACTGCAGTCTTTAGTGTCATATCATCCTTAAGAAATCATTCTGATATGCTGATTTGGTGCAAGAAACATTTCTTATTATAAAAGTTAATTCATTATCAACAGTTGTGTTGCTTAATATTTTTGTTGAAATATTAGGTCAGGATTATTTGATCAACATAAAGTTCAAAAGAACAGCATTTATACACTTATAGCACTTCATGTTGTTAATTACAACAAATGTAATATATTTTCTTCTTTGTATTTTTTTATATCAGTATGATACATATGGTTGTCCTACTTAAATCAATTTGCTAAACCAGTTAGGTCAAAATAATCTCAAAGTAATCAAAAAGTAGTCTGATTATATTACCTAAAATGTGTAATGGATTACGATTTTTGTCATGTAATTTGTAATCAGTAACGGATTACAATTTGTAAGTAATCTACCCAGCTCTCTCGCTTTTATATGTTTTCAGTAGTATGTAAATATATCTTATTGACACATTTGTGTGTGTTGAAAAAATAATTTTAATATACTATTTATATATATTTTTTATTTTAAATATAATTTATAATTTTTTTCAATGGCAGACCACAAGTACAAATCTAAACTACAAGCCCATCAAACTGACTAATAACATTTTCTTCAGTCATAAAGCAAAGTTTTTTTTTTAATTATTATAACAGCACAAGATAATTGTTTAGTCCAACAGCAGTACAAGGTCATGAGGAGAAATTCCAGTAAATAATAGTCTCTCATTCTTGCTGTCTCACTCTCTCACTTTGCTGCTCTAACCTTGAGGTGTATAACCAGGTGCAGTTAGTTCTATGCATTACCGCTGTGTGCTGAATGAAGCAACGCCGCTGAATTAACTAACAGAGGGCACATTGACACTTTTAATGTATTTTTAGCCCTTAGTTTCATGCTGGGTTTCAATTAATGGCCGTACTATGAGGCACCTTTCTCGACTGGGCACAGCCACTGAAAAAATCTAAAAATGACCTGATTATTACCCTCTTAATTTGAATGATAATTAGCGTTTCATTCTTTTTTTCCCCTTTAATTGTCCTCCCATAAGGGGGTTGATTGAGATTTACACCAGGGGACTTGTACCTTTCTCGCTGCAAAGGTTACACAAATCAAATACATCAGAGAAGGACAATATTGTTGTGGACTGTAAAAAAAAAATACATTTTTTGAGTATAAATCGCAGGCTTTTACTGACTGGAACAATTTTCAAGCAGTAAACCTCCTCACCAGCAGGAAGCGCTACTGCCGTATATACACTTATGTTTAATAAAACATTTGAAAACATGGATAGAGGAAGAACAAGAATATCCAGCTAAAGATAATCTGAGTTTATGCATGTTAAGTGCTTTCTAGGCTCTACTGATTTAAGTGGAATTTATGTTAAGTCTTGGTAAGAAGATTTCCAAGATTGTGTCTAATCTATGGCCTGTTTAATTTAAGACAGTCTGCAAATCTTTCATTAACCCTCAACTAATGTTATACAGATGTTTAGCTATGGCAACTTTCTTTAAAAACTAATGTTTTTCTTACATGCAAGTTCTCAGAAGAAAATCTTAAAAGTAAATTGAGGCAAAAGTGAATATTGATAATCTTGTACCCTTGCCTTTTCCTTGCCTGTTCAAATAAGTTTTGCTTTAAAATGAAGCTTATAATGTAGTTTATATGCTTATATGTTTGTCTCGGATTCAAAAACACTTTTATCAGTGGGCGCAATTCATTCACTGAATCTTGGTCTTTATATGTAAATCATATATTGAATAACCATGGTTTGATTTTTTCACCCATGCTAACATATTCACCGTGCTAGGATGTGAAAATAACTCATCCACACTCTACAGTTACAGTCCAGTAGGGACGTGGTTATTTATATCCATTCCTTTCCCCGAAACAGAAATTCACTGTGGCAGTGATGTGATGCAGGTCCACTCACACTTCATGAACAGCTTGAAGGGTCATCGTCTCGTCCCCGTAGCTTCCATCTTCCTCTTGATTAATAAACCTGATTGTGCTGGAGTGTGCTACAGTAATCAGCAATGACACACTGCAAACCATGAGACACTCCAGGCACTTTGACTTCATTAATCTATCTCTTTTAAATCTGCCCAGAACCTTCCGTGCAGTTCCTGGGTTCATCTTTCATCCTCGATATAGGGAAGTATGCCAGACCTGTTTGGTTCTGCTCTACTGGATGCGTACTGCTTGTTTAGGGTGGTTAAATTCTTCTCTCATATTTTGGGAGAATGGATGAAAATATTATATGGTCAATAAAAGTATGATGGGCAATATGGAGAAGGCAGAGTGTAAGGGGTCAACGTCTGGCTGGTTAACTTACTCCATTATTTATTGTTATAATATAATATAAAAAAAAAATTGAAATGGCGTTTTATATGGTTCTGCTCTACTGGATGCGTACTGCTTGTTTAGGGTGGTTAAATTCTTCTCTCATATTTTGGGAGAATGGATGAAAATATTATATGGTCAATAAAAGTATGATGGGCAATATGGAGAAGGCAGAGTGTAAGGGGTCAACGTCTGGCTGGTTAACTTACTCCATTATTTATTGTTATAATATAATATTAAAAAAAAATTGAAATGGCGTTTTATACATCATCTGAAAGCTGAATAAATAAACTTTCTATTGATGTATGGTTTGTTAGGATAGGACAATTTGTGTCCGAGATACAACTATTTGAATATCTGGAATCTGAGGGTGCAAAAAAAATCTAAATACTGAGAAAATCGCCTTTAAAGTTGTCCAAATGAAGTTCTTAGCAATGCATATTATTAATCAAAAATTAAGTTTTGATGTATTTATGGTAGGAAATTTACAAAATATCTTCATGGAACATGATCTTTACTTAATATCCTAATGATTTTTGGCATAAAAGAAAAATTGATAATTTTGACAATGTTTTTTTGGCTATTGCTACAAATATACCCCAGCGACTTAAGACTGGTTTTGTGCTCCAGAGTCACATATTTAATTATACAGTATTATTTATTATTATTATTATTAGTAGTAGTAGTAGTAGTAGTAGTATTGGTATTATTATTATTATTATTATTATTGATTATAGTAAATATATGTTTATCAGAGCCCAATTTTCTAACAATTATTTTTGTCTTATTTTCCAGTTAAAACAGCCTTTAAATCTAAAATTCCTTGAAACCAGATATATTTACTTTTACTTACTTTTAAAATTATTTTAGAATAAAGAATACACATTTTAAATGGGTTCTTCTCTTCTCTACAAAAATTATTTCAAAATTGTTTAATTCGTCTTTTTTTAAGTTCATCTTAAGTAAAAATCCAAAAACCAAAAACAAATTAGTCATTTGTTGAAAACATTAAGGCTTGTTTTCAGAAAATGTATGGTATGTTTGCTTTTACTGCAATGGCAGACTTCTTCGATTTTAAAATAAACAAGTAAAAAAAAAAGTATGCATTAAGACAAATTACACCTTCAAGATGCAATCTATTAAAACGATCATTTTTAATATAGAAGATAGGATTTTAGATAATTTTACTTAAGATTCTTTTACTTTTTTAAGGACACATTTCATTATGTTCATTATGGTATGTACTGTAAAAATGATTGGATTTTTAACAATAAAATTACAATATATGTTAAAATTAAAATATGTTCCCAAGCCTACAGTAAAAAAAACTGTAATAGCTCTAACAGGACGTTTCATGTAATTTTACAGTAAAATACTGTTAAAAGTAAAATATTTGGTATTAAAAATAATCATAATTTGCAATGAAAAATGTAAATTGACATTCCCATAATTCCCTGCATGACGCTTCTCTTTTGATGTTTTTTTATTGCAGCATTTCTGCTGCCTTTCCCATCATAGCTTAGAATGAGGTTTGGGACTATTTGCTTCCTTGTGGTGCAATCGGCCAGTCAGCTTTGTCATGATGTCCTTTTTGATCTGCAAATGATGCAAACCAGATTCAAGCTTGCATTAGAGTATGTGCACTAAGCACTTGATCAATTCCCTGACACTTTTATCTTTTTTCTACTCTTGTTGTTGTTATTGTACATTAATTAAAGACAGAATTTATGAGCTAATATCCCTGCCCAAACCACAGAACTTTTAACTGCATACAAAACAGCTGAACCATAGTAAATGCCATGCTATTTCTCAACATCATGATTGTTTTTTGCTGATGAAATACAGGAAGAGTCGAAAAATTCTATTACAAAGAAGAACTGCAAAGTGCATCTATTAGATTTCCATTCTCAAGTACAGTGAAGTCTGGTCACGGCACATTTCCCCTCCCACAGCTGTGTGTGTATCTGTCACAGCCGCTCTCTGTGCTCTAAGATCTAACCTGGGAAGACAAACACATGCCTAGTAATTGCCTACCAGACGGTGTGGTGTTTAGCCCAGCGCCCCATGTGCTCATTTCCAGCATATGCGGCAGGCTTTGCCCTCTCGTTTCATTGTCATTCCTCTTCGCGTTATCCATCCATGCATTCTTTTCCCTTCACATCCATGTATCCATCCATCCATGAATCCATACAGCTAAAACAACCCACCCCCCGCTTCCCAAACCCCTCTCAACCCAGGTGCCCTCACTCTTCTGTGGCGCTGACTCCCATTGGGTGATGCTGTCATCTGTAATGACAGTGAGCTCTGGAGCTGCACCGCTTGTGTGTTTGTATGGAGAAACAGCTTGCATAAAGCTTTTTTTTTTTAGCCTATAACCTGCTGTACAAACAGGCTCTTGGGCTAGATGAACCGTCTGCACTTTTCATTGTAACGCCTCAGGAACTGGCCACTTAATATAAAGTGTAACATTCTGGACACCAACCACAATTTATATGTAAAGCCTAACTTACTGGCCGTTGCTGTGTAACATCAGAGTAATTACATGGTAAATCCATAGAAATTGTTTACTTCATATAAAGTGTAACACTTTTTTTTTTTTTTACCAAAAAGTGCTGTTAGTCCTGTTACACATTTGTACTTTCATTACCAAAAAGTGTTGTTACCAATGTCCTGTTACACATTTGTATTTACACATACCATTCAGTGGGTTGTTACATATGTGTAGTTACACAAACATTACAGCTGTAGATACTATGTACCAATGTGTACTTACACTGTGGTTACATACTATGTACACATCTAGTTACTATGTAAGTACACAGGTATTAGGGCCACTTAATATAAAGTGGGACCCAAACGTTATATAATGTTTCACATCATTAATAATATATTAAAATAGCTAAACATATGAGACAATGTGCTTGTAAATGTCTACTAATGAACTTATGGAGCATTACATAATGTAAAAAAAAACAAAAAACCTTTAGTTAATGTAAATTAAAATGCTTACAAATGTTCGATCCATATATGATCATGCACTTTATACAAATTTACATATAATTTTAATTGCACTTTATCATTTTTATCAATAAATCATTAACATACATTTTATAACAAACAAATATAATGCTTATTATATGTATATGGTTTAAATGGCTAGAAATATGATATAAAATGCTTGTAAATGTTATTATAAAGTGTTACCATGCATGGCTTCAAAAATGACAAAAATAAATAAATAAAAGCAGCATTAAAGTGGTACATATTACTATGTTAATCTTCTAAACAAATATTATAATGTGAATGTTTATTTATTTATACATACTGTATATACAATAAACCTGTTGATCTAGTTCAGGGGTGGCGAACGTCGGTCCTGGAGAGCCGCAGCCCTGCAGAGTTTTGCTTCAACCCTAATCAAACACACCTGAACAAGCTAATCAAGGTCTGAACGGTTATTAGGAAGCTACAGGCAGGTGAGTTTTAATTAGGGTTGGAGCTGAACTCTGCAGGGCTGCGGCTCTCCAGGACCGGAGTTCGCCACCCCTGATCTAGTTCATAAAACTAGCTTGAATGAAAATTGGATTATCAGTGAAAATGGCATTTTGTCCCATTTCTCGCATGAAGTTATTGCATGGCTTCAGGAGACCTGTAATATAACCTGCAAATCATATGGACTACTTTTAATTATGGTGCTTCACTTTTTACATGTTTTACAGTGTTCCACAAAAGAATCATATGTCATATGGGTTTGTGAGTAAATTGTAACAGAATGATCGTTGTGTGTTATCTAATATCCTTTAAGATCTCTAAGAAGTGTGTAGATACAAAGGCTTCTGTTAGTGCAATTTATAAAAAACAATTTAAAAATGCAATTTAAAATGTCACTGCATGACATTTCGCATCAGACCTCAAGGATCACATTCAATTAATTTCAATATACTGTAGTCTAGTTTAATCTTTATAGTCGTACAGGGTTGGACAAAAAGCAAAGTTAGCAAAGGGGATAACTATGCCCAAAGAGCCCTGCGTACTGACATCTTCCCCAATAATAACACACAAAATACTTTTACATTATAGTATTTTACATAATAACTGTGAAGTACTGATGCACCTGTAACTGTTGCAATATTGTGTTATCTATCTAAAGTGACAGACTGTGTTCCAAACAAATTTTCCTCTCTGACCCCTGGGGTAAACTTTATTGCGATTGTTATGAATTTCTCCTTGAGTGTTGGGCCTGTACTGTGTGAGGGGCATCAAAAACTTGAGCTGTCTACCTGAGTACAGGGGCGTGGGAAGATGCTTTCGCTTGGGGGTGCTGTGTGTGTCTGTGTTTTATGAATTTCTCCTTGAGTGTTGGGCCTGTACTGTGTGAGGGGCATCAAAAACTTGAGCTGTCTACCTGGTGTCACGTGTTCATGAGGATTAGGCTAATCATCCCATATAGAAATAAAGATAAACATGGGTTTATTACAGCCCACTTACAATTTACATTTCAGAGATCATTACAAATAAATTATTAAATGTTAAAACTGAATACATATCAATGAACAAACTTGGCGTTGCATTTGCAACCATGTGAAAACGGGGTGCTGCAGCCCCCCAGCACCCCTACTTCCCGCGTCCCTGCCTGAGTAACATTTTTAGGCATCCCAGGCACATTCCTGACACAAAACGCTGTTCAAAACTGTGGGCAGCAAAATTTAATGAAGCCGATTTTAATGATTTCATTGGTCAATCACAGAGCTGATACCCCACATAATGCTGAAACAATTATAGCCTTAACCTCAGTAATGCTAATAGATAGTAATGCTAACAGATAGCATTACTGATTGTTGAGATCAGATCTATTCATTATTCTTCTCAACTCTGAACTCTGAATCACACACTAGAATCAACTGTAAACATAGTTGATTCTCTTGTGAGAACTGTATGGCAATTGATAGACCAGTGTTGTTACCTTTTAAGAGCGCTTCAAATAAGATGTTAATTTTTGGTTAGTAGCCTACCTTAAAAGGCACTCAAAATGAAGAAGACACTGAGGCAGCTCACTAAGACAGAGCTAAAATTTCGGTATAATTCCTCTCTTCATCTACTCATCGTTTCTTTCATCCATTCTCTCTCTGTCTCTCTCTATTTTTCTAGTGTCATCTTTAATCCTCTCAGCAGAGGCCTTCTGATGATGAGGCTAGTATATGGAAATGAGGAGGGTCGGCGGCAGGCTGGTAACCAGACCCCGCTGTAATAAGGATGAAGAATGACAATTTGAATTTGGAGATTAATGGATTATCTGGAAAGGGCTTGTCACAGTGCCACAGCCAATGACCTTTTCAGATTGACGGATGACTCCATTTTACCTGAACGAATTCTCTGGTTCAAGGGACGGTATGGCCACTCTCTCTTCCCTTTTGATCTGAGATTGAGAAAAGCTTATTGGCATGTATTGGAATGTCGGAGTGAACTGTGAAAAGATAGATTTTTTGGCACTATATCAGCCATAAAGTTCGACATAAGGAGACGGTATTGTTTTATCCACTGCTAGAATTTCACAGAAAGGTCAGTAGTCAGTACCCAAAGGCTGTACATGATACTTGTGCAACGTTTACGTTGACTATTGCTTTGCGTGACTGAAAAGAAGAGACAATATAAGGAGGAAGAGACAGACAGAAAGAGCCAATCCCTTGTTGGATGGCTTGTTTACTCTCTAGCATGCGTTGGAAAAACAATTCAAATTACTATTTATTTTTTTATTTTTTGCATGGTTTAAGCTGAAGAAACTGAAATGACCATTTTTTTTGCCAAGATTGTTATCTTAAAGGGGCTTTGCGATAGGTCCTACAGAATTATAAAAAAGAGAAATTAAATCAAATAAACCTGGGATTGAACGTCTACAGTATTTCTATTTTATGCATGTATAGTTAATTGCTATGAGTCCTCAACATGAAGTGGCTCTACGTCTTATTTCTTTTAACAAGACACTCTAACAATCTAATGGCTTAATTCCTCACAAAAAGAAGTGCCTGAAGGTTAAACTTACATGAAACAACTGAATATCTATCACACAAGGGACATGAATATGCATACAGTAAGTGGAGGACTTGATACATTCCAGAGCTGATATTGTTTCAATGAGGTATTCAGATGTGCCTGTTATTCGTGCAACATCTATTTACATATTTTTCCAGAGGTCCTACATTTAATCACAGCCTATGGCCTTGTGTTTGATGTGCACTGTAAGGAATATGTTTTCTTAAAGTAAAAATGAAAAATGGTAAGAGGTGAATGTTGAGGAGAGTGTTACTTGTTTTCTGAGGTATCATCCTTTGAAAAGGCTTAAGAGTTAGTCTCTCTGTAGCTGTTTTTCAAGGTTTTTAGCCACTTAAACATCAAATGATGCTGAAAGCTGTTTGAGATTTGCATGCTATTTGTGTGTGACTGAGAAAGAACAATAACTTGAGACTGTGAGTGTGCATGTTTATGTACTCTTTGAAAGCATTTTTTTTATTATTTAGCAGTATATGAGCTACAGTATAGTCTCACCTAAAATACAACCACAGTCTGTTCGCTGACAAGCTAATGCACATTCCACACAAAAGTGATGCTTGAAGGAATAGTTCACTGAAATAATCATTTACTTATACTCAAGTTGTTACAAATATTGTGTGTTTGAGTGGTCCAGACGCTACAAACTTGTATGAGTTTCTTTCTTCTGTTGAACACAAAAAAAATATTTATTTTTCAACTGTAAACAGTATTTATGAATCTTTCTTAACTTTAGTTAATACAAATTCAACTGCTCATTGTTAGTTCACGTCAGCTGAGGTCCATGAAAATATTATGAGATTTAACTTTTTATTTTATTAGTAAATGTGATTTTATCTTACAATTAAAGTACTGTAAGATAACTTGTGAATTCTTTAGAAGTATTTTTCATTGATGGTTCATGTTAACTAATGTTAACTAATGGAACTGTCTTGTAAAGTAACAAATAATCACTAGATATGGCAAACCTTGCTAAATTATAGTGACATCAAGAAAGATTCAAGAGTTTTGCTTTGAAATTCAGAAGTGATCAAGTCAAGAATCACATAATTAGTATAAATATATCCGATATTCATGCTGTAATATGATAAATACTGTTGTCATATCATTTTTGTTCATGCTAAACATTCATTCTGACTCATACATGTACCTGCACACATTGGGCTTCAGTTATATCTTTGTTGCCCGAGCGATTCTGTAATTGTTCTTTAACAAGCCAGATCAATGGGCATTTATAGCAGCAGTTAATGCAGACAGGTCTTATGTTTTAATAGTTGTGGACTGGGAAGCAGAAGATGAGATGAATCACACTGAGGCTGTAAACGCCACTCACTTCCTCACAGACTCCTGCAGTTTCGATGGTTAGCGCTTATGCTAATTAAGAATGCAGTATGACAGTGTTTAATGTGATGCCTGAATCCATGGTACGAGGGTGAATTCCTTTAGTTAGCTGTCTCTTTGCTGTAATGGACAACTTGACATGGTGTTTAAACACTAATCCAGTAGGTTCTCTCTCAATTATGTGTATATTTTTACTCTTGCGTATTACAATTTGTGGTGTCACTCAGTGTAAACAAAGACACATTATTCAGATATGACTCAGTGGACGCAGGCTGTAGCACGTCTTACGCAGTGCTATCGTAGAAACACACAAACGCATTAGCCGTGTTTCCACCTTAAATGTCTCGTAAAGGTCACGTTCAGTATTTGAATAAGCCATCAAGCCCAGCACAGCTGTAATAAGGGCAAGTCGGGATTATTTTGGGTGGAAGGAAATCACACCTAAGAAACCAATTTCAAGTCACCCGCTCGGCACTAATAAGGCAGGAAGAGGTTTTTCTAAAACTTTAAAGGTGAAATATGACCCCCCCCCAAAAATACAGTAAAAAAATGTGCTATTGTGAAATATTAATACAAA
>NW_015505510.1:239320-279419 GCF_001515645.1 Sinocyclocheilus grahami | reverse complement strand
GTGTGTGTGTGTGTATATATATGTGTGTGTGTGTGTGTGTGTATATATATATGTGTGTGTGTGTGTGTGTATATATATATATATATATATATATATATATATATATATATATATTTATATATATATATACAGACAAATAAGGGGCCAGAATTGTACCTTTTGGGGTACAACAGCTTGTCCCTGGAACAGAACCCTTAAAATTACATATTTGTACCTTTTTTACCAAATATGTCCTTTTAAGGATACTGCTCCAGGGACAAGCTGTTGTACCCCAAAAGGTAAAATTTTAAACCCCTTTTTTCTGTGTGTGTGTGTGTGTGTGTATACAGTGGGGCAAAAAAGTATTTAGTCAGCCACCAATTGTGCAAGTTCTCCCACTTAAAAAGATGAGAGAGGCCTGTAATTTTCATCATAGGTATACCTCAACTATGAGAGACAAAATGAGAAAAAAAAATCCAGAAAATCACATTGTAGGATTTTTAAAGAATTAATTGGTAAATTCCTCGGTAAAATAAGTATTTGGTCACCTACAAACAAGCAAGATTTCTGGCTCTCACAGACCTGTAACAACTTCTTTAAGAGGCTCCTCTGTCCTCTATATACAGTGGGTACGGAAAGTATTCAGACCCCCTTACATCTTTATAACAAAGAGTGAAAAATCTTTCACAAAAAAAGTTTTTTTTGTAACCTTGGCCAGATCTGTGCCTTGCCACAATTCTGTCTCTGAGCTCTTCAGGCAGTTCCTTTGACCTCATGATTCTCATTTGTTCTGACATGCACTGTGAGCTGTAAGGTCTTATATAGACAGGTTTGTGGCTTTCCTAATCAAGTCCAATCAGTATAATCAAACATAGCTGGACTCAAATGAAGGTGTAGAACCATCTCAAGGATGGTCAGAAGAAATGGACAGCACCTGAGTTAAATATATGAGTGTCACAGCAAAGGGTCTGAATACTTAGGACCATGTGATATTTCAGTTTTTCTTTTTTAATAAATCTGCAAAAATGTCAACAATTCTGTGTTTTTCTGTCAATATGGGGTGCTGTGTGTACATTAATGAGGAAAAACATGAACTTAAATGATTTTAGCAAATGGCTGCAATATAACAAAGAGGGAAAATTTAAGGGGGTCTGAATACTTTCCGTACCCACTGTATATACATATTTATACTGTATATATATCACTTTGAATGGTAGTTTTATATGAGCAATTTTGTCTTGTTTTTAGTTAGCCTATAAATATCTAAACAAATAAAGATACATTTACTTAAGAGGATTCTAAAGATATTAAGACTTGTTTTTTACCCCACTGGTACTTTCCGTACCCACTGTATATACATATTTATACTGTATATATATAACTTTGAATGGTAGTTTTATATGAGCAATTTTGTCTTGTTTTTAGTTAGCCTATAAATATCTAAACAAATAAAGATACATTTACTTAAGAGGATTCTAAAGATATTAAGACTTGTTTTTTACCCCACTGGTTTTTATCCTTTTGAAACAGAAATTGTACAATATTTAGTGATGTTCATGCATAAAACAAGAAAAATGCTAGAGATGTACAAACTCTAAGACTACAGTATATTCAGATATTCTCTGAAAACATTTTACCATGCTTTTCATTCTTTTTTTTCTTCTTTTTTTAAAATGCTTTCTTATTTTAGATACGTTTTAGATTTAGAATGTTATAAGACTCAATCTGTACCATGAGTACACTCAATACTTTTGCAATTCTGTTTAATGCACAGACATGCTGATCCAAACAAGCCAGAGTTTTCCCACAGATATAGAGTCAATGGCGAAAGACATTGTGGATTGTACTGTTTGTTTAAATTCTTGCCCGCCTCTTTTGGGAAACCAATCTATGTAACTGCAATACTTTAAGAGGCTTCTTTGAGTGCATTCTAGGTGCAGCTTTCAGGAGGTGTGGACTGTGAAATTAGAGCTGGAATCTGGAGGTGTGAGGAACTTTGGGAAGGAATGATCATGATCCCAAACTACAGAAAACAACTAAAAGCCTCTTAGGTTGTGCTGTGGGACAGATGTAAGCCCATGACTGGCCTGCATCTACACTCCTGCATTGTTTCAATGTCCCTGGAGAAATATGAGATTATCCATTAGAGGGCAAGCACTAAGATTGATCCGAGATTCGTTAGACATTGAGTTGGCACTCACGAAACATGCAGAGATGCAGTGAATTTGTCCTTCACTCTGTTTTTCCATGGTGTGGAAATATTTTCATAAATAATTCTATAAGCAACTGCTGTAGATCCATAATTGCAGTGAGTCATTCTTGTATGTGAATACTGATAACCCTGGTCTGCTGTCAGCATCGATCTAATGATGCATGTCACTGCCTCATCAATTTATCTAATGAGAGTGAAATAACTTTTCACCATAGTTTATCATCTGTAAAGAATAATACAGTAATCATCTGTATTATATTTGATACACACATTTCTACAGCCTCTAAAATATCAACATTCTGTTCTTGTTCTGTAAGATTAATTTTTTTAAATATTTTTTTGTAATATTACAAGATAAACACCTACTGGACTAAAGCAACTTAAATTGATCTGATTATCCATAAGTAATTTATTAGAAAATCATCTTAAATTGTGAATATCAAATACAAAACATCAGGAACTTTTGAGTAATGTTTATTTGTCCATCTCTCAATCATCATTTTATTGCATTGCGTTATATGTAATGCACAATAAAAACTACATGGTTTTTATCATAGAACTAAGCATTTAAAAGTCATCTTAATAAGACATATTGAAAGATATAGAGTGACAACTGATATTTATATTCATTTTATGTCTGCTGTACTATTATAAAGATTTCATTGATTTACATTACAAGCTATCAGAATTTCATCTTTCTTTTTGGCCATTTAAACATTAGGAACTGCAGTGCACTGAATTGCATATTTTTACTCCGTTTCAGGCCTCTGAATAAAATTGAGTCATGCTATATGAGTCATAAAATCTTGATGTATCAAATGTGATGTAAAAAAAAAATCTGCCCAAAAATTCAATATAATTTCATTTGTCAGTCTTTACAGGGTTAAATGTTCATAAACATATCTAGAAAGGCTGTCTGTTGATTGCTCCATGACACTTTAAGATTCAGCATCTTCACATTTGCAACGTGAACATCCCAGCAGGTGGATGCACTGCCAAAATTAACCAAATTACGGGTTGCATGCAGTAAGACTGATTAGTTTTGACTGTAACCTGAAGTGAACCTGATTAAAATGTCCAGCGCTATGGGCTTCTGAAGGAGGGATATTTCTGGCAGAGCGGAGATCTCTCCCACCCAACCCGACTCCGATTCATCATGGGGAAGTCAAATTAAGGTTGACTGATTTTAGAGGCAGCTCAAATATTTGTGTATTCAAACAGTTCTTGCCAATTACAGCCCCTCCTTCAGATACAAACAAAAAAGAGGAGCATTTTAACAAGCAGTTGCAGAGTAATGATCATGCTGTTTATGGAGACTTGATTGTTACTAAAGCTGGCGCATCTTTTATTATATTACATTACATTAAATTATTATATTATTAAATGTCATGTTATTTATATATTGATGGTGGGAATTTCCATGATCACCTGGCTTAAGAAATGCAGATGCTTTCTGATGGTGGAAAGGAAGCTTTGCCACTTTGCAACAAATGTGCAGAATTTGTTTGTTTTGTGTGATCATTTTCTCTCTCCGCCTTCCCCTCTCCTACTCTTGCTCCCTCTCGGTTTCTGTCCTGTCTCTGTCTTGCTTTCTCTTCTTTGATTTCCCATGAGCCTGAGAAACAGACTCGAAGTGACAGTCTGTTGCAGACTCTTCAACTGTCTCAGCAGGGATTACCTGGGGATATGGATGCATGCAACATTTTAAAATATTTGTTTTATGCAGTGCTCTCAGTGTCCTTGAATTTTCAGGGTATTTACAGAGTTGTATTTCTCATTACAGTGTTAACTGTGGTAAACAGTAACTCTGAGAAAGATCGTAAAAGAGTTATTAAAGAAATAGAAGCGTGAAAAGGTTCTATCATACCATCTTTTTGGTGGAAAAGGGGTGTAAGTGGTGAAAGCAAAAGGCAGAATTTAGATCCCTGAAAAAAACGTTGCACAATATTCGCAAATAGTTTTTTGTTTTACTTAGGTTTACTGGTTATTATTATTGTTATTTTTTTCTTGTAATATTAAATAAAATATTTCTGTATTCAGGAACACGTACAAACATTTAATTTGGCTCTAATCGGAACAGATGATATTTGTTATGTTCTAATATTTAGCAGTCTTATTTTAGTATCGTTGATATACTATTATCTTATTTTATTAATAGTTTGAATTCATTTTTATTTTTATATTTTACATTTTTTATTTAATTTTAAGTAGTTTCAGTACTTTTTTCAGTTTTAGTAATTTAGTACATCAATATAAACTAAATGAAAATGAGAATTGTTTTCCTGGCATCAAGCTGTTCATTTATTTATTTTTCATTTGTGAAAGTTTTCAAATATTTTCTTTTCTTTCATTTAACGTTTATTTTATTTCAAGCAACAATCTTTTAATGGTTTCAGTTACCTATAATAACACTAATATTTAGTGATTTCTCTGAAATGGATTAAAGGTGTGCAGAGGAACCATAATTTAGACTTTTTTATTTTTGCATTTTCATTTGTTTTAGTTCAGCAATTATTTTAAATCCAGTTTAGTTTTTATTTCATGTATTATGTTAATACAGCATTTGTTTTATTTTTGCATTTGTACAATAGATTAAGTTAAAAATATAAAATGCATGAAAACTTAATTTAAATGTATGTAAAAGATTTATCTTTTTAAATTTAAAATAAGTCCTATGAAACAATATACATATGCATCATCTCAGTGTATCTGCCACTTCATATAAATTTTTTATAAAATTTCCATTTTGTAGAAGCCATTGAGATTTAATTAATGTCAATTAACTCCATATTTAAGTATCAGTAACCTTGTTAGCATCACACATCATATTGCCATCTGCAGGTGGGATGTCTTCTCTCACGCACTGGTTAGATTATTAATATTATAATAATTATTTTAAATATATATCATTATTTGTAGTTCAACAACAGTTTTAGTATTATTTTGCTTTAGTTTTAAATTAATGGACGAAAATACAATGTCCTCTCATGGACACACACATTTAATTTGACTCCGAGCAGCACAGAGAATACTTTGTTCTCAAATTGTTAATGTTAACAACATCAGCATTGCGTGACTACGTGTATGTAGTGTGTATTAGCATGTGGATTTAAATTTCTATACAGTCTAATCTCTAATTGTCATACCATTCAAATGTCATGTTAAGACATTCTTTTAACTCAAAAAGAAAATTATTCTTCCTTTGAACTGGCTCTCTTTAAAATACAAATCCTGTGTAATCCCTGGCTATCTGTAATCAGATGCACATTTAAAACTGGAATATAATTTAATTTCAGTCACATGTGTTTCATAAACACATAATACTTTCTGGATTACAATCCGCCATCAAAATGATAAATTTAATTATTCCAGCTGCTGTGAGAAAAGGCTAACGATCCACCACCTGCAGCATCCGCACATGCGATAGCCTAGTAGCCGGGACTCAATCTTAATGTACAGACGTGACGTAATGATGCAGCAGCATGCTCAAATTTCCCACGAAAACCTACCCGTACCACTCAAATTAGAAAACATTATTATAAGCTTGCCGTTGTGAATTGGGCTAAAGTAAGGCGATAGTTTAGAACACTGGCTGGTTATGCACTTGCTCAAATATTGATTATGGATCATTTTTAAACAAAAAAAGTTGCAGACTGCAGCTTTAACTAAATAATTTTTAAAGCATTTATTAACCTTTATACAACAGTTCTTTCTGGTCCTTGAATCTGATTGGCTGATAAGAGTGTGATGTTAGAGTCTAACAGAACTCCAACAGCCATTTCGCTCTTTGTATCACTCCGCTTGCCGAAGTTGCCGTATTTCTCACAGTGAGTGTCATGGCGGATGACACTCCACTATAATTTTAAAATTAATACTGTTTTGTGTCACGGAATGTAATTTTAAGAGGTTTTTTTAGGTGAGAATGTACTTGTTTGGACTTCAGATATGCGGTTTGTTAATAAAGATAACGTCTATTTGAACATTTGCTTTGACGTTTTTGGAGATGTGAGCTCCAGGGCGTCAGCGGCCGTTCAGCGCTCATAAACCCGCCAAGAGCGCCTTACCGCGGCCAGATCTTCTGGATTTTACCACTGGCTCTGATGTCTCTTTAGTTGTTAAACATGAGATATAATTCATTTTGGGTAAATCTAATGGGCAGTCTTTGGTCTCATTAATCTATTATTTGTTCCAGAGCAAATAGTTTTGGCTGAGGGCAAAGTCTTATCACATTATATTTGTAAATTCAATGCTGTATATCAGAGCGCTGTCTTTGTACTTTTGACTGAATTCCTTAGCAACTTTTATGATGGCTGTTGTTACATTGTTACATTGTTCCGCCTTTAGATGGCGACAAGAGACTTTTATGTTGAAAAAGACTCAAACGGAAGTTATTTTTATTTTTTACAACAGCTTGTTAGAAACAACCAACAAATGCACTGAGCAGCGATGTCAAGGGAAATCACCCTTAGCAGATGAAAAGATAGTACGACGAAGAGCCTATTGCTTTCCTAAGCGGACATTCAAACTAATTTTTTATTGTGAATTTGAGATTGAGCTGAAGAATGAATGCTGTATCAAATGCAGGTAATCACACTCGCTGAGTCAATCTCTCTCTCATAATACTCTACTGCACACAATACATTGCTTTTGACTTTAGAAGTAAAATCAATCCCTGCTGCTTCTGCACTTATCAATGTTCTTTTCAACATAGCAATTGAAAAGAAATCCAATACTCTTTCTTTAATTGAGCTATTAATACCCAGCTGGATATCTCAATGGCAGTGACTACACCCATTAAGTTGTATTAGATGGCTGAGGTCGTTCTCATTTGAGTGCAATACCACCTTCTAGCCTGCATCCAATCAAGGGCCGAAGAAATGTGTTCCATCACATTCTCTTTTCATTGTCTTTCTCTTTGTGTCTTTCTTATGGTCTTTTCCTTTTCTGTCTTTCTTTGCTAACAAATGATTGTCCGCTCACCTCAGCATTTGACATAGAACTGGCATTTCCCTTCATTCTAAGCCGTTATCCCTCAGACATAATACGTATCTCAATTTCAGTTAAATGTAATTTAATCAATTTAGCAGTAAATGTCAGGAGTTTCATGGGATGCTTGGCATGGGCCACTTAGGTAAATTTTCATGAACAAATCTTCCATGTCATCTTTGTTGTCTGTTTCCTCATGAAGATTTTGGATATTGGCTGGATATTAAAATCTATTTGTGTTCCCTCTTCCTTCTTTATTTCTTTCTCTGAGCTCACTACCCCAAACCCCCTTTCGTATCCTCATTAGCATAACTCTTGGTTTATTAATTTTAATACCTGCTCATTTTTTGTTCTTAATAAAGGTTGAGGTAAGCACAGGATGAATGGCACATCTCAACTACTTTCTCTGAAGCATGAAATTGCTTTTAGTCTTCCAGTCCATTTCTGAGTTCATAAAACCGATTCCTAACTGTCCATCTAGCTTTTTTGGAATGACTTTTTTGGAATGACTGTTATCGATGGGAATAAACAGTGATTATTGGCAGTACAGTAGAGAACAAATTATCACTACTGTTGAAAAGTTGTCCCATAAGAAAAAACTGTTTCAAGGACACTTGTTTCCATTCAATAAGATGCAATACAGGTAATGGTTGTTGCCTTGGAGAAGTCATGTCTGCTTAAAGGGGTCTTCAGATGTGAAATGCACTTTTACATGTTGTTTGAACATAAATGTGTGTTGGCAGTGTGTGTACACAACCACCCTATAATGATAAAAATCCACCTCAGTGTTCTCCTAAAATCATTACCCCTTTCTCAGATCAAGCCGTTCTCAGATTCCTGCCAGTGTGACATCCCACGATTGTTGATCGACAGTCTTTGGTTTTATCACAGACCCGCCCTGAGTGAGCCGTCTTCAGTCCGCCATTGTTTCACCACCGGAGCAGATGTAGACAAGAATGTCTCCTAAGCGATTGAGGTGCTTTGTTGTTGGATGTAATAATGAAAACACTCGACTGACGTTATGAAGTGAGTTTGGAGTATAAACATTTTATTAAATGTGGTATTTTCACATGCTTTCAGATGGAGCAGCATTTACGCAAACAGCTGTCACTATCGTAAACGATGTCTTCCATTTCATAATCGCGCGATTATATCGTAAGCGTTTTTTTTGCGTATCTTGTCAGTGAACTATGCTCTGAGCAGTAAATGCTACTCCATCTGAAAGCACGAGATGGAGATTTACTGCTGATTATAGAACCGGCTTTACTTACAAAATGCGCATGACAATCGCATTCGATTGATCGTGCAGCCCTACTATCTTTGCGCGAAACATTCGTGATCCAGTTTCACCTGCAGAAGAAGTGAGTATAAGGTTTTTAATGAATCTTTGCAAATCTCCTTTCCTAATAACGTGCTAGTTAGCAAGTTCCACGGCTAAATGTGGCTAAAGTAAACAGTCTCTCAGAAAACGGCTCAGATGAGAGGGGCGGGGTAAACAGAGCTCATTAGCATTTAAAGCGGCATGCAACAAACGGCTTGCTCTGAAAAGAGCTGTTTTTGGCAAGGTAAAAGGGTGTTGTTTTACATTACCATTGAGAAATTTTAACCAAAGTATGTTATAGACTTTTCGTTAAGACCCTAAAGAATCATATCAACTTGTGGAAAATGGTCAGCCGATGACCCCTTTAAGTTAATTTTCACAGTGTTGTTATTTGTGTAATTATATTATATTGTTATGTTTTATAATGTCTGTATATAACAGAGAGAATGAGAAACAACAAAAGAAAATGATGGGAATGATTATTAGCGCTTGGAAACAAATAGACGTGACGAATACGTACAAAAACACTGCGACTCACAAGACAAAAAACACGAAAACACCTTTCTGTCGGGAGAGAGAGAAGCCGCAGCGTGTGAACACGCCGCCATCTTGGAGTATACATACCAGCTTCATCACTGTGTCTGTCACACGACTCTGTTCCCCTTTCCGGCTCTGTCTTTACATTTATTTTGAAAGACGAAGCTCGCGATTATGGTAAGGGGCGTTACATTTCCGACGAGTGCTTGTGGTGTTTGGCCAATCACAATGCACTGGGTCAGCTGGCCAATCAGAACAGACTGCGCTTGTCGGAAGGAGGGACTTTGTAGAAAACGAAGCGTTTGAGAGAGGCGGGGCACAGAGGACCTACAATAATGTACAGTATTTGAAAAATAATCTTTAAAAAAAGCATCATATGACCCCTTTAAATTATACCCAGATAAACATGCTGGTTTAGAAAGCTGAACGGAAATGCTGTAACAAGAGCACTGGAATTTTAATATTTTTTTAAGAGAAAATTAATCTACTAACAATGTCCAACAACAGGAGAATTATGGCATTTTTGTAGTCTTTCATGAATATTTCCATCACAGTGCCATTTCCATAACACTTCAAATTATGTATATTGTGTTGAATACAATTCTGTGGTGGAAATGATGGTGAGAGAAATGAATTTTTAAACATTTTTCAAATACTATGGCAGACTTTTGTTTAAGGGATAGTTCACCCAAAATGTTTAATTCTGTTATTAATTACTCACCCTCATGTCATTCCAAACCCTTAAGACCTTCTTTCATCTTCAGAACACAAATTAAGATAGTTTTGATTAAATGCATTTTCATTCTGCATAGACAGCAATGCAATGCCACGTTCAAGGCCCAGAAAGGTAGTAAGGACATTGTTAAAATAGTCTATGTAATATCAGTGGTTCAACCGTCATTTTATGAAGCATAAAGGAATATGCATGTGAAAGATGTCACAGGAGAGAAGAAATTGTTGAATAAAGTCGTTAATTTTGTTTTCTTTGCACAAAAAGTATTCTCTTAGATTCATAAAATTTTAACAATGTTCTTAGTTACCTTTCTGGGCCTTGAGCGTGGTAGTTACAGTATGTTGCTGTCTATGCTGGGTCAGAAAGCTCTCGGATTTAATCAAAAATATCTTCATTTGTGTTCCCCAGTGAAGACCTAGTCTCCTAGAAGGCTATCGGGAAATAACGACTAATAGTTAGTCGACCAGAAGAGGCTTGTAGTCGCTTAGTCACTGAAAAATAATTCAAAAATTCCACAGGTGAAGTCACGCAGTCCGTGATGGACAGATCGTTAACGGCTGGGCTATGTGGGAATACAGTACATCGGGCAGGACATCCAAACATTCGACTATCATTCATCGACCTCAAATATGGCTTCTGAAATATATAAGTATTAGCAACTTTACATGGCCGTTCAATCTAATGTTAACCTAGAGAGATGTGCGCTATTCAGTGTCTGAGCGGAGTGTGGAAACTGAACAGTAGCTCTCACTGCAGGACAGATGGAGACGTTTTTGGTCATACAGATAAGAGTAATACATCTCTCGAGTCTGTAAAGACTCTACATTTATTTGTGTGCACTCACAATAAAAACAAATCGCGCTTTTGTGAAATAATGAAAGCAAACAAGATTCGCTTTCTGACGTCTCATTCTCTGTGAACTTGGGCACGAAACTCCGTGTATATCTTTACCTTATGGACATATATCTATAAAAATATATCTATAGAGAGTGAAATGTCTGCTTTCAAATAAACCAATTCAAATGGAAAACAAATATTCTCAGATTATGTCATCCGTATGAAACATGCATTCAGGCGCAGCAGTAGGCTACTGCGGAGATGACGAGTCAGTGTCGCCGACTTCATCTCTTAAACCAAAAACAAAGAAAGCACTAGTTTATAAAATTATTAAAATGTTAATGCAGACTCCTTACTGTTTTTCACTGACACATTCATAACCATTACTTCTGCCGGTGCGCTGTGGGAAGATTATTCGTGCCGCTTGAGCTCATGTTAGGCTACGTAGGCAATTAAACGCTCATAATAATGATTTAAATGGTTTGTTAATAAACGTGCGATTAGTCGACTAATGTTTAAAATGAACGACTACTAGTCAGCCAGAAAAATCCTTTGTCGAGGACAGCCCTACTGGACGGTGACATCACTGAATTCAACGATGAACTGCCTTTAACTGAAAATTGAGTGTTTACTATTGTCCTTTTTCATTATTGGCACACTATTTTCCTATTTAATACTGTAAAGCTGCTTTGACACAATCTGTATTGTTAAAAGCGCTATATAAATAAAGGTGACTTGCCTTCCAAAGATGAATGAAGGTCTTACGGGTTTGGAACGACATGAGGGTGAGTAATTAATAATAGAGTTATCGTTTTTGGGTGAACTATCCTTTTAAGGCAAATTTCATAACTAATATTTTATGTGCAATATTTAATAGTGCAATTAGTGTGTTCACACTGACAATTCCAACAAGAAAAAGTGCACTTTAAATACCCAGATGATGCCCTTATTTAACCAAAAACGAAATGTGGAATGTTGGACACTTTATGTACTCTACTGTCGCAATTTTTATTATGTAGTGGAAGTAGAAGGGCTATCAGACACTGATGATGACAAAATACCCTTATAAAATTCATACATGGGAGAGTGCATAGTGCATAGTTTTAAGTGCATAGTGTGTACTGTAGTTATACCAAGGTGGTCCATAATACCTGCAGAAAGCTATCCATTAGCATTCACATTCATCTCAATGGTAGTAACAAGAGTGCTGGAGGCACTCTTTTTTTTCTCAGAAAAGCATGTAATGTTGGAATAAGGTACTTGCTGATTCAGTCACTCCACTCAAAATTAATTGGTCACCCATTCAAAGTGGCCATGTGGCCAGATTTTAGGGAAAGTCCTAATGAGTAAAGGTTAAATACATGCCCACTCTTTTTCTGGGTTGTGAAAGCACGAATTTTTCACATGGCTTCTTTCTTATTGTCTTTCGCTCCGGTGTGATTGATTCAGAGCAGGTCTGGGATCAGTAATTGCCGTAGGTGTCGTGGTGCTGGGCAGTTAAAAGCGCTTTGTTCATATGAAAATGAGAAAAAAAGGTTTATATAACCCTGTTAACCTGCATGAGCTGAGAGCTTTTTAATGTGTGCTTTAGGAAGCTGTAATGCAGGTCTGTTACACAGTAGGTTTAAAGGAGATGAAAAATGGGACCCTTTGTCAAAGTGACAAAACTTGCCAAACCCAAATACACTCTAAATTTGATTGGACGAGAGTTGTACAATTAACCTTGTAAAAATAATTAACCTTTTTTAAAGATTAGTTTAGCCAAAAATTACATTCTGTCATCTTTCCTGACCTTAAAGTCATTCCAGACAATAGATTTTTTCAAGCTCCAAAAATATATTGGGTACTTTTATTATGGTTTCTGGTCATAATTTTTGAAGCTCAACAGCACCATCCCTTCATTTTTAACAGAAGTAGCAACAGATTGTTTCCTTCGGTATTGTAATATTCATTATTAAATAAAAGAAAATCAAAAAGAAAATAATGCAAGGTGAAGAATTGATTCTATCCATTGGTTGTTGATTGGATGGAGGCAAGTTTTGATTGAATGAAGGGGATGGGGTTTAAGAAGACTAAATAATTGGAGATGTCTGGACTACACCACCAGGGAAAAGTCTATTTTACCAGAAGGTCAAGTTTTGACATTTTGATTAAAAATTACAATGTCAAAACATTTGCATGGATATGCATGGGTGAATTGTTTACAATAAGATCAATTAGAAGATGCATTTAGAAAAGAGAGTGAATTTCCATTTCATGCTGACTTTATAGAACAACTTGAACACTTTGTCTAACATCTCCTTATACAGGTTTGGAACAACATGAAAAAGTGAACAAGGACAGAATTTTCATCTTTAGCTGAATTAAACCTTTAAAAAGGGGGTTTATGGCAATTCAAACTCATTAATTGCAGTGTTGGGCATATATAGTTATATGTAATGGAATTTCATAATTTAAATACAAAATAAATGTAACTGTAATCTCTTACAATTGCTGATAAAAAAATGTGTAATTAAATTACAGTTACTTATGAAAATGTCAATGAATACAAAGGGAGCATACAGATTGTATTGATTTCTTTCCCAAATTGCATTGACTGCTCTTAGGACAAAGAATAGGATACATGCTTATTTGGTAACTGTTTTATTTCATATTTGGTTTATGTATATGCTTTATTTTTTAAGATTATCTGTTTTTTTCCCCCAAGGCATTGTTAGATGCCAGTCTGTCCTGTCGTAGCTATGCAAGGATTTGATATCAAAAACAGTACCATAACTAAGCTATATCTTTAACCTCAGAACGATCTCACAGTAAAAAGAGGTGCTAAAGTCTGGTTTTGTGGTGGCTGTGCTTTCAAATTAAATAATTATAATCTAAATTCAAGTGAAGAAGGATTTTGAAAGTCTGACAGTAATCAGTGTTGAGTATTACTGTAAGGTTAACGCTGCTTGTTTTAAATGATTTACAAAATGATTAACAGTTGAAAACATTTGTAAGAAATTTAGAAAAGTAATGAAAAAGTAACCAAATGTAGTTTTGCTTTACTTTAATAAAGTAATTGAAATAGTTACACTACTTTTACATTTTAATGACCTGTAACTTATTACATTTCCAAAGTAACCTTCCCAACACTGATTAATTGTCCCTAACAGACTTCTTAATTAGCTTAACCAGCTTTAACGTAGTAACAAGTACTTTGGTGAACCAGATTCAACAGAGAGATAATCCAATTTTCTCCTTGAACTACAGCTACAGTAAGTAAACCCACACTAACTCCTTAATGCCCCCCAAGATAAACAAATCCAAGTGTCGTGTGGTTAAATATAAAATCTGGAAAGTTAATACACAATGATCTGAAGGATATGTGTATTCAATCAAAGAAAGGTTTTCCTATGAATTAATTAGAGAACAGTCCATTTCTCTGGGCATTATGTGTCTTTCTTATGAGGAAAATGAGGGAGTTTATCCCCTGCATTCCTTTTAGGCCATAAAACCAGTGATATCAGCATTGGTTACCATGGAACCAGAGGCCTGTTCTGCTTTTCTGAGGTGTTAGGTGCATTTCGGGGGTAGGGTCCATAGACCCTCGTAATTGGCCATTTGGTTAGGTGATGGGGAGTTCGATATTATTTGTTAAATATAACAAAAAGTTGTGTGTCTGATTGGTCCAAATGCTACAGTGCTTTAGAATTTTTGTGGTTTAGCCGGTGTCTCAGACTTGAACTGGGTCCTGCAGCCCAGTTCTGATTCACGATTGAAACATAAATAAAAGCCAGTGGCTATTATTTAGAGAGAAGATGTTTTTGAAGAAAGCCTCACCCTGGGACATGAGTTGGATGGAGGGAGGAAGAGACGGTGCTGGGAGGGAATCTTCAATAAAGAAAGGGGGAATTAAATCTCTGTGTTGTACAGCAGATCGCCTCACACTTGACTTTGGTTTTCTCCTCAGGACACAGAAGGGCAGTGACCTTGGATTGTTTGGCGTAATGGGCCTCCTGATTGCCTCGTGCGAGTGTTTGTATAGAAGGCACAGTGAAATTAGTCACAGTCTCTCTCTTTCTCTGCACCACCAGCCTTTAGTAGGCTTGATTCCAGTAAAAGGCATAATTCATCATGGACATGACAAATTACAGAAGCCTACTTACTGGGAGAAGAGATCGGGTGTGTGCTTGTGCTCTCCATTCAGGCTGTAATATTGGTATATCTGAGGCTGGCAAATCTTGACTTTCGAAAGAGAAAAACGAGTCAGGCAGAGGCGGAGGAATTAGAATGGTTTGTTTTGAGTGTGACGCCCGCCCTGGGGACCCTCTCGACTCCGGAGCCAGATGGCTAATAAGTCTGTGAGGGGATCTGAGCTGTGGTTTGGGGCAACGGCTGAGGATGCTGAGATTGAGTGAAGATGGGAGGAATGGGTGCTGGGGGAATTTGTTGGGCTGGAAACAGAAGGATTTGCTGAGGCACATTCTGTCGAAGTTCCTGGGGCGAGTTATGAACTCTGATCATCAGCGCTTTCCATTCCCTATAGGGTAAATATACCCATGAACACATCCAAACCTCAATTACCATTGGGCCATTACTGTCAGATCAGCCTTCCACGGCAATGTCTGCGTCGATACGTTTAATCTACAATTATAAACGATAAAAAACACTCTTGGTTGGTAAAGAAAACTCAGACGGTTTTCTCAACACACAGTCTTGCAATTAAATGCATTTCACATCAGCTAAAATTAACCACAAGAGGCTGACAGTAATTTTACCCTAACCTCAAGTGGCCTTTTTTATGCTGAGATTGAGTGAAGATGGGAGGAATGGGTGCTGGGGGAATTTGTTGGGCTGGAAACAGAAGGATTTGCTGAGGCACATTCTGTCGAAGTTCCTGGGGCGAGTTATGAACTCTGATCATCAGCGCTTTCCATTCCCTATAGGGTAAATATACCCATGAACACATCCAAACCTCAATTACCATTGGGCCATTACTGTCAGATCAGCCTTCCACGGCAATGTCTGCGTCGATACGTTTAATCTACAATTATAAATGATAAAAAACACTCTTGGTTGGTAAAGAAAACTCAGACGGTTTTCTCAACACACAGTCTTGCAATTAAATGCATTTCACATCAGCTAAAATTAACCACAAGAGGCTGACAGTAATTTTACCCTAACCTCAAGTGGCCTTTTTAAAAATTAAATGCCAGCAGCTTGATAGAAGACATCAATGTTCAATAAATACATTTGTTAATGATAATAATTTACATTTATGCATTTGGCAGACACTTTTATCCAAGGTGACTTACATTGCATTCAAGCTATACATTTCTAGTTCATTCATTCCCTGGGGACTGAACCCATGACTTTGGTGTTGCTAGCACCATGATCTACTGTTTGATCTACAAGAAGGCTGTATTTAATTATAATTATTTAATTATAATAAACAATTTGTCTGCCAAGTGGGTTTCTAGCCTTATGGTTGACTGTTTTTACGGTTGCCTAGCAAAGTAGCAACTAACACTGTCCAACTTCTTCGAGTCAGATGTTTTCAATGAAACTGTTCAATAAACTGGTCTAAAATATTTATTCACTAATTAGGCTGAATCAGTCACTGAAGGTCTCTTTTAGATTTGGGTTAATGTAGCATCACCCTAGTTCCCTCCATAAAAATTCAAAAGGATTTTTCCATTGGCTTTGGATTATTGTAGAAAATAGGCTTTGTGAACAACAAAAGTTTATGATTCTTACATGTTTTCATCATAATAATATTCACAAATGAACCCAACCTAATGAAGTAAAAAGCTATGCATAGGCTATATAAACTATGCTACAGTTGCATACAGTTGCATATACATTACTAAGCTTTGAACCTTTTCAGTCTTTATGTAAAAACATTTTCCCTGAAAATGTGAATAATTTTAAAATAGTTGCAATAGTGTGATTATAAACAAGGCTGTGAAAGCGGACTAGCGAGTAGATGGGTTTATCTGTTCGCGTAATGACGTTTAATGTCCCTGACAACCTCTGTAGTCCCATTTAGCCACTTGCTAGCAACCACCTTTTTCTAAGGCAAGTAAACACTTTAAAAAAATCCACAAGGTTTACCTGTGTATTTTACTTGGTAGAATATTATTTCAGGCATTTAACCAAAATCCAATTAAAAAAACCCATTGATTTAAAGACAGTCAAACCAGAAGTTGGTTTGAAACATGTTGGCTATTAAAATATGTCATCCCTGCAGCACTCTATAATACATTCCCACCACTATTTCATGTACCACGTGATGCTGTAAAATAACAGCTTTAACCAAGTCATTGAAGTGAACGGTTCAAAAGAACCAATTCAGACTCACTATGTGCATTAGTAATTCAACTGATGCACGGTCAAAGGTGTGCATATATCAGCTATTTAACAGCTTTGAGCATAGCTCATCCAATCAGATTTCAGTGCCGTAACTATCAGTTTTAAAATAAAGAGTTTCTCACAGTGTAATTCTCTGTGGTGTTAAAGACTCTTGAGCAGGTGCCAGACATGCTCTTTTGCTTTAGGAAACTGACTGCAACAGCAGGTGCAGGGTAATGGGAAGAGATCCCCTTAGGCGTGTGTGCACAGATGAAACTATTTAGATTCTTGGCTTGGACTGCACAGCTTACCCCTCGAAATGCTGAGGGCTACCCGACAGCAGGGCAGGAAAGGGAACTATCGTCTCTGCAGAACTATTCTCTTTTACCTAAGCAGCCTGCTTAAGTAGAAATCTATGACAGAGCGTTTTTCTCTGTTCTCAAAACAAGCAGTCTATTAAAAGAAGCTGCCTGTATGAGCACTAAAAGGTGCGTTTATGGAGGCATAACAAGACCTTGGTACAAAATGCACCCATCTGTGTTCCCTTATACACAGGAATTACAGTAGAGACGCGTATGTCGCAAAGCAACCAGTGTAAAAAGTTTCCGCAAGTGGGGCAAGGCTTATTAAAGACTAAGTGATGGTGTAAGTCACACTGACAAAGTTGTCAGCAGGTAGAGAAAATAACAGGCAGATGAGACAGACACCATGTGAAAGCTTCAGTTTAAAAGGCTTGAGTGGTAGTTTATGATCCTCCCGCGTGTTTTAGACACTAACAATTTCATTTGAAAACTATCAATCTTGACTGTCAATCTCTGTCGGTATTTATCAAAGTCCTTTTATAGGAAGTCAGTCCACTCTGCGGCCATCACAGTAATGCCCCGGGCAGCTTGCCAGTCATACAGTGATCCTACGTGCTTGAATAGGAAAGACCCACATGATCAAAACGGTTTGCTAGGCATACACTTCAAGAACATGTCAAAACATCAACAAATTTAGAATTTAAAAATAATAATTCCTATAGCATAAATATGGTAAAACTACTGATTTCAGTTGAGCATTTTCATGTTTTACACACCTACATTTTATTTCACATTCTGTTTTTATCTACTGTGGAATTTAATTGGTATAAATATATGTATAGACAAATGTGTGTATAATTAATGTAGAAACAACATAAAGACAGTATATTATAAATACATATAATTATAATAAACATAGACTGTGTACTTATACTGTCACGTGACAATGACACCATGGCAAATACGGTACATCCAGATTACATTCATACTACACACATTCATAATATTTACAACATACTTTTTTTAGCAGCTGCTAAGTAATTACTTAAAATAAGTACTACTCAAGAGAGTATGCGATTTCGGATGCAGCCTGTCACTGAATCATTCATTCAACTGATTTGTACAAACCAGGGATTCCTTCAGCAATGAAACAAGTGAGTCATTGACACATTCAATTAATTGGTTCAAAACAATGATTGATTCAGAATGAAAACTATTGTGTGTTGATCGGAGATGCGGTTTGCAAATTATTTTACTGTGGCTTTGTTTGGAAACTACTTTCATTTGTGCAGCATAAGGTGAAGTAGCTGGCAATACTTTGTCTATAATGTAAGTTACTGAATATTAACGTCTTGTATATTAAACTGTTATATAAAAGCAGTATCACACTGGCAATCGTGCTGTTTTTAATATCAGTTCGCAATATATTGACGTTTGGGAACAACAGCACTCTTGCTTGTCTGCTACTGCTTGAATTATATACATAGCCTACTGTACACATACACATTATGCGCTGTGGGTTGTGACAGGTGTGATATGTCCCAGTCATGGTCTCTGTCTTTAACCTTGTCCCAACAACAAACAATATGAAATGCGAAGGCCCTTAAACTAAGTTTGACCTGTCAGCCAGGTGTCTTCCCTGCGCTTTCTCTCTGGTCATTATACACCTTCCTGTCAGCTAATCACATCTCTGTCACCTCCTCCCTTGGAACTGAGATCTTTCTCCTTGATCATGTCAGACATTAAGGACGCCCAAAAAAGAGCTACGCTCTGGCGTCACAGTGTCTGGAACACAGGGATATACAACCCAGGCTCTTCCGGGATTCAGAGCTCACCCTCTGAATTATTTAAGTCCAGATCCCTCCGCATAGAGGACTTCTTTCTACATATGTTTGCTTTTGGCCCAGCTGAGCTGGCAGCTCAGAGCTTGTTGTGGCAGCTTATCAGGTGCTGACTTGTGGTGCGCTGCATTGTGATTGCTTGTGCAGCAGATGTAATCAGTTCTGGTATGTTTTCCCCATGAATGTGTGTGTTTACATTTTTAATTTTGCTTACTTCAGCAGCATGAAAGATTATAAGGGCAAGTGGGTGTAGTTGAGCTGTGTTTTTTTTTGGCAGAGAGGATAGAGATTTGTATAACACCCTTGCCAATTTTTTTAAACAATACATCTCCTTAGCAGGGTAAATAACTGAGCATGTGATTCAGATGATATTGATTCTGGCAGCAGCTTCAGTTCCTTTGCTTTCTATTTCATTCATGCATTCCGTCATTACACATCCCCCTGACGACCGCCCTGCATACAAGTTAAAAGTGAATTTGTGAGATACACTAGTAGCAGTCATTTAACAGACTTTTCTATCCAAAACGACTTGCAGTACACATGTTACAGCAACATTCCCCCTGGAGCAAACAGAAGTTAAGTGCTTTGCTCAAGGACACTTTCTCTTTCTTCACTGACATGGGCTTTTGCAAATCCCTTGTGTTACAGTAAGTATTATATTTTGGTGCAATGAAGTCAAATAAAAAAATTAATACAATTTCATAAGAATAAACATGATATAGCCTATGTACTGTATTTGCTTTCATACTGTATGCAAGTGCTTCTTGCACCGCTATTATGCATCTTTCTGTTGTGGTCTCATTCATGTAAAAATGTTGAACTTTTTTAACAAGTCATTTGAAAACATTCATGAAATTCACTTGAGTGAGCAGTTGGAATTTGATTCATTCAGTCAGTGAATTATTCAGAACCCACTCCATCACTGAACCGTGAGTCTTTTTCTTAGTTATGTCTTTATTACAGCACATACTGTAGAAGTGACTTGTTAAAAGCTACAATTAGAAGCTTATTTATACAGCAGTTCTGTAATTTAGAGATTAAAATGGGAATTTGGGTATAACATTACTAAATGTAATGTTTAATTAGCCAATGGAGACAGTGGCTTTAAAAAAATAAAAATAAAAATCTGGAACCCTGTGAGAAAAGGTTTGCTTCATAAGTAACTCACGTTACTTGTTACTGCATTACCCCCAACACTGGACAGGATGCACAAGATGTCATAACAAGATACACACTTGCATAGACAATAACAAGCTACATGCCAAAATATAATGCTTGGCAGCAAGGTTTTGCACTTTTTAGAAGAAACCAGAGAAACATGTTTTTGTTGTTGTTGTTGTTGTGTTTTCCCCCCAACTGGCAGTCAATAAAATGGGCAAAAATCCAGTGTATATCAAAGTAAGGGTTTGTGCTCTATCTACAGAGCTGAATATCATCAAGACGTCTGGGATTATGAATGCCACAGCATCATGGCAGAGAGTTTTGCATAACCATGCAGCACTCAATATCGTTTTTGCAGTTTAAACACAATCAGTGTGATCCACACATAGGTTCACAGCCCTATCACCGAGATAATCGACAGTCGGTTTCCCCACTATTGGATTTTCAGATCACGCCAAATCACACATCAAGGCATTAACAACTTAATCACACCACTCTTCTAAATTTAAGCTATTCTGCAGCCCACTCCAGCACGCTCTCGGTGCATAATTCATTGAAAAGATGGAGAGCCGTTTATGAATTTGATGACCATTTTCCTCAGCCACTTTTGACAATCGATATCTCCAGAGCTCAAAACAAGAGCACGAAATGAAATACAAATGATCCCCCTCCCGAAACGCAACGGACCCTGTGCCATATTAGATTCGGACTAGAGCACACAAGATGACACACGCCAGCAATATGCTGTGTGCTTCTAACTGTGGGCGATTCTCTGATCTGCAGACTGCACAGTTCATGAACATGTTGCTAGTCCTCCCACATCAGCTATATTTGAAGTGCAAGAGCTATTATGCAAGTCAATACCGACTCCCACTAGCTCAAGGCAAAATCATTGATCATGCGAATAAAACAGTCTTCACCTAACTGTCTCCTTCCTTTGGCTTCTCTTTCTTTCGAATGCTGTACGTTTGTCTGTCCAGAATGTATAACTTCCATGCTTAAAAGGATGCATTAGCCGCTTTTCCACTGTCGGGCCAGTGCGAGCCAGTGCTTTAAATGGGCCGGGCGGGGCTAATAGCCTCGGACCTGTAGCACCGAGGCCAAAATCACGCTGCGTTTCCACCATCAGGCCAGAAGCTCCGCTGCGCTTTACTAAAACCCGCCCTTTACATGCCTCTCAGGAACAACGTCACGCAACCCCATCATTTCAACAACAAAGAGAAATGATCAGAAAACTAATAAAAAATAAGTCACTGGAACTATCGCGATCACAAAACGAACATGATAAAAGATAAAAATGCATGCTTTGTTAAAGATTTAAATCCAAAAGCATCGATGTTTTACAATAATAAGTGATACATTGATCATAATGAATTAATTTATCAGGATTGAAAATTAGTCACACAGAAATAAAGCGGTATGAACATAGCCTACCTACTCAGTCGAGTCTGTTTCTGTTTATTTGTAGTCACAGTATATACATCACATTTAGAAAGAATTATCATTTCTATATTTTTATAAAAGCTCCTGAACAAAAACCATATTATATTTTTATGACATATAACTAATGTCTAACTAGCTAAACTCTCGAGACGAGACTTATGACAGATAAAATATGTTACTAAATAAATACACGATTGTAATAAGAGAATAAGAAGCTGACGTCGGATTTCTTCAAGCGGTCGTATTTACCATGTTTACTATGGTAATGTTAATGGCTAGCGTGCATAGTCTTTTGCATCACTTATAAATATTTCTGTCTTGTATGGTGATCATAATCCACATCAGATCAAGTTATTTCAAACACTCGCTGCTGTCTGAAAGTGAGTTTTGAACTAAAATTATTTTAAAAGTCTTTAATGCTGGTGCTATCTGTTAACTATATGAAATGATCCGCGGCGCTGACATTCTCCAGACGCGGAGAAACTCCACCTTTGTTCATAACCACTCCTTTAGCCCTAGCTGGCTCGCTTTGGCCCAAGGTTTTCGTCGGGCCAAAAAATCAGGGTTGTTGGCCCCGAGGAAGCACCGACGAGGCACGATCAAGCCCCGGAAGTGACAGTGGAAACGCGACTGGTCCTGGCACGCACTAGCACGCCCACTTTTGGCCCGACAGTGGAAACGCTGCTATTGAGTAACTCTCTTCATTTCAGCAAATAATTCTTGAATTAAAGAATAAAATGATAGTGTTTTTGTGTGAAAATTTTTTGCCAAAGGCAAGTCTATTCGATGCTAGGATTGTTCATAAGAAAGCAGTCAACAGCAGATTTCTGGTCTTATCTTATACGGATAAAAGTACAAGTTGTTCACCACCACTGTTCTGTCTTCTTTCACTGTCTAAAGTCTGGCTGATTCCAGACACACTTACATCTGCAGCTTTAATATGTAAGAGCTCCTCAGGGCACGTCTGGCCATATGCTGCCTCCGAGAAAACCTCCTTAGAGGTTAAGCTTTCAAAGTTTGCTTTGAGGATGCATAGTTGGATTTGTGGAAATCGTTGGCTGAGAGAGCATATAGTCAGTTTTTAAGACAAAGAATAACCAGTCTTCATATTTTTTTGTTTGTTTTTTACATTTACAAGGTTTGATATAAAGTGTGATTATAGCTGTTTGGAAGTAGAATTATTTATTTATTAGAATTATTAAAAGTGTTAGTGGTGCAAAATGTTGTTACAGCATTGAAAATGTGAATAGTTGTGCTGAAAGCATGCTTTGCAGGAAATAAATGGCTGGAAGCACAGGAATTTAAAACCATAAACCAACAGCATAACCAACCAAGAATTAGCCAAATGTTTTAGTTACATTTATCAGGGCCCTGTGTATTGGTAACACTTTACTTAAAGCCAATTTTCTTATGTATAATGCATCATACAGAGTTATTAAATGGTATAATGCGTTATAATTATTCATAATGTGAGTATATATTGTCGTAAATAATTATAACTGAATTTAAAATGCATAGTCTAACAATTGAATTGATAAGTGTTAATGTATTAACTGTTTACAATTATTCATGAGACTGTACAATCCATTATAAGGTGCATTACAAAGCATAATTAATGCATTAAAACTACTTTTATAATGCATATATACCAAAATATTTTTTTTCATAACATTTTAATTATATTTTGAATTCTTGATATTTAATGTGATCTCAGACTTTTGAACCTCATTGTACATTATAAACCCAAACCAATGTTGTCATTTTACGTTGATTAAAAAAAAGGAAAAGAAATTGGGGTTAAAAGGTTGATTAAAAAGAAAGTACGATATTAGTTCCCATTCAGTCAGTCACGTTCAACGTTACGTCAGTGACTGACGAATAAAACTGATGTGCGTTTGCACGCGCTCTCCTTTTATACCCGCGCTGCGGGGCGGGGTGCGCGTGGCGAAACACGCACGCCAACTGTCATTGGCTTGTTTAGTTAACACTCGAAGGTGATTGGGCTCTCGGGCGAGATCCCAATTCGTCAGTCACTGACGTAACGTCTCCGTTCCCTCCTTCAGGGAACGAGGGTTACACAAGTAACCTAGACGTTACTGCTGTAAATCGAAAGAGAATGTTGAGTGGGATGAACATTCAAATCTTAGCACAGTGTAAGTCAAGATGTGTGAAATCTCAGATACCTATTGCTGTGTAATATAATACAGAGAAGTGAGTATTGAATATTCAGTGTGTATTTCAGTTTTTCAGTCCTTAGTTTTTAAAAGTCTCTGTTAAACACAAATTTCCTTTGATGGCTCTCAGGAGAGCGATTCTGTTGAGTGCTCCTGGCTCCCTCCCTAAGAGCAGCTCTCAAATCTCTGCTGTCACTTTCACCAAGATTGCTAAAGCTCCTGAATGCTCTCAGGGTCATTTTGACACTGCACATGTGTTGAGTAATATTCACTTTGTCTGGGTACAGATTTGCCTCATGGCTCATGGCATGCTGAGAGGGAGGTGCATTATGTTTCAATAAGACTTAAAGTGCCCCTATTATGGGTAATGAAAGGTTCATATTTTGGTTTTGGGAGTCCCCAACAACAGGTTGACATGTATGTAAGGTCAAAAAACCCTTTCATTGTCTTATAATATGCATTTATTTTACCTTTTTTGCTCAACGACTCCCAAACGATTCGTTTAACGATACATTTTTCCAAACCCCTCCTTTGTGTGATGCTAATCTGTGGTGATTGGTAATTGGTCCGATTGGTCTCATTTTCATTTCATAATGCCTGATAGAGCAGCCTTTGTAAGCGCAAAACTGCTTTGTCTACAGCTTTACCGGGGAAACCGCTATTTTTACCGCTCCAAAAGTGGCACCTAGTGGCAAAGAATGAATTTGCATTTTCATTCAGGCCAACGGAAAAAAACAACAAGTGGGTGGGCAATATGCTAATGTTTCATGTTGACGTCAACATGAAACGGCTTGGCACTCGTTTTAAAAATGACTCGTTTCAATGATTCGACTCTTTCTTTTGAGAGACAATAACTTTATACACAGTGCACTTTCAGATTTAAAACTTTGCAGGATGTTTTCATTCACTTAGAGCTGTGTTACACACTGCATGAAAGGTAATTTTCAAAAATCCATAATAGGGGCACTTTAAGAACTTGCATTAAAGGGATAGGTCACCCCAAAAAATTTTAATTCTGTCGTCATTTATTCCCTCTCATGTTGTTCCAATCCTGTATGCATTTTTCTCTTCTATGTAACACAAGAAAGAAGATATATTAGTTTGGTTACCAACATTTTTCAAAATATATAATTTCATGTTCCACAGAAGAAGAAAACTCATTGGGAGTAAATGATGACAGAAATTTCATTTTGTGGGTGGACTTTCCCTTTAAGAAAGTAAATAGGTAAATAAAGTAAATACATTTTTGTTCATGTTTACTTTAAATCCAAATGAGAAATGTAGGTTGAAAAGCTTGTCCTGAGAGGATTCAAGATTAAAGGTCATTCTCAACACAATTAGCAGACAAGATTTAATTCATAAATTGAGATGTGAGACTCAACAAGTTTGTTTTTGTAATATTGATAATGTACTTCCAGAGTACTAGTGTCGAGTCGCAGGGTTTTCATACAGACTTAGAAGTGGCAAGATTGGTGGTTGTGAAATTGGACGTCTTGCTCTGGCTGTCTGAAAGTAATACAAACACTGAATTCAATTTCAAGGCACTGTTTCTGTTCAGGAAGGATTTTTAGAAATAATTGAAGAGAACTTCGTCGGTACACTAAAACACCTGCCACAGTACTTTTCGACTTTATATCATTAAACACTCAGCAGGTGTTCTTTAATGCAAAAACACTTCTTGTTTTGAGTGGATGCTTTTTGAATTGCCTGTTTTCCCATGCTAATGTGGAGTGAGTGCTTTAAGCTGTTCATTAATGGAATAGTCCACCCCCCAAAAACATTCTTTGCATATCAGTTGCATGCAGTACTTCCAGGTTCTTCCAAGCACACCAGAAAAGCACTATTTAAGATTAATGCTTCATTCAAAGCGAGCTAAAAAATAACCAAAAAAGTGCCATTTATGGTGTTGAAACACCCTGTTTCCAAAATATTACTGGAGTTTGGGTCTTCTGTAGGTTTGCATCATTATCAGTGGATCAAGACCAACCAAGGATTTGACACAAGTTATGATAGTTCACCCATGCCAGTCATCGTGATTGCATCTGCTCTAATAAGACCCAATTGCTGCGGAGCTCCTGTCAGTAGATTTGCATTTCCTCAAGGCATTTCATAAACTCTGGAGTCACAAATGACTGATTTTAACTTTCAAACTGACAAATATATGACTGAAAACCATCAATGATCTAATCAGAACAAGATTTCTTTTTTTTACTTTAATATGCATATCTCAGAAGAGATAGATAGATAGATAGATAGATAGATAGATAGATAGATAGATAGATAGATAGATAGATAGATAGATAGATAGATAGATAGATAGATAGATAGATAGATAGATTTAGCAGAACCACTGTCACAGCTGTTCTGGATATAAATTTCGGCAGTCAGTTCACCTCAAGATTTGAGACTAAACTATGTATTCTTTTTCCTGAGAGGACCAGCGTTGCATTTATCTTTCCTTCTATTTTTCGCCTGCCTGTTCAATCACTCCACAGCCGGTATGTTAGCCGCTGAACAGTCCCAAACACTTCATCGTAGATTGACTGCATTCATTTTCATGGAGATTTTCAAACACATAATTTATTCATCACGGAACAGGCCATCTTCTGCGACCTGTCAGCTCTTTGACAGTAAAGCGAAGGGCATGGTGTTTGCATATACACAGATCACAAAGAGGTTTGCTTTGTTCCATAAAGCAGTCTTTTTGCCTTTAATGTTGTCGTTTTTTGATCTGTTAACTTCAAAGTAGTTGGCTGCTTTTGCACACAGCATGCAGAACTACCAATTCCCCCCTTTTTGTTTGTATCAAAGGTTTAATTTGGTTTGTTGTGAACAGATTTCGGATTGAACCTAGTGAGCAAGGGTTTTGTCATATCGGATCATTTCATTTAGGAAGATATGAGGTTCTCTTCAGTGTATTGCCGTGATTAGTCCGCCAGAGCTGCCTGATCTGTGTCGATGCCAACTTTGTCCATATTTTCTCTAATTAATTGATTTCAGATGAATCAGTGCCTGAATCATTTACATATCTCATGGGATGCATATGTCCCACTTTGAAAATAAACCTTTTTGTTGTATTATCTTCAAACTAACATTGTATGATTTAGGTTGCAATCTAATCTAACCTGACACACTGCAGAAAATCATTTTCTTTATTAGTATTTTTGGCTTCCAGTAAAAAATGTTTAAAGATCCTTAAAACAAGATATATTTATTTGATAAATATATCTTGAAGTAAGTGTATTTCTTCCTCATTTGCAAATTGCATCTTGGTTTAAACATGAACCGCACTAAATTTGGTCAGATTTATGTTTAAAAGGGGATAAAAAAACAATTCAAGATATTTTAGAATTTTAAATTAGAATAGAATTTTATTATGTTCATTGGATAAAAAAAAAGGATTATTTTTATTTTATTTTAATTTAATTTTTGCAGTGCAAAAATAACAAATTTTCCTGTAGTTTAATACCTCTGCAACTTAACTGTCAACCTTTGTGCTTTGTTTTGTCAATTTACTTTGTCCCAAACGTGTGAGACACTTTGTATGTGCAGTGATCTGAATTTTAGCTTGTGTGGATGGGTTTACCCTTTGATTTTCGTTTGAAATGCCCGCTGGTAAGCGAGAAGCTTATAGGATCCTACTATAGGAAAGGAGACTGTCTGACCTTTCATTATCAGTGAGTCAAAGGTCTATTGCAGGGTGCCAAGAGCCTCTAGGGTCTGGCCCTGACCCGTTCCCAGGCATATTATGGCCCTGAAGCACTGAAGTGGAAACAGTGAGCAGAGGAATGTTCCTCCTCCCTTTCTCATCAGACCGAGAAGACTCTGACACTTGTAACAGAAGGCAAGTCATGAAAGGCATTTGTTAACTTCAAATGAATTGACTTTGTTGAGTCAGCAGCCCAAAAAGTGTATTTTGCTTCAGAAAAAGTCTGATTTAAACCACATCACTCAAACAAAATGCTTGAGTGAGAGTGAGGGGGAAAACCCTTGATTTTTATGAGTTATATATAATAATGTATTCATTGTACCAGCTAGGAAAATTATTTTTCATGTTGTACACAATGAATTAAATTTCTCATACACTTTCCCTATGCAAATGAAAATACAGATGTTAAAATAGTACAAATATAATTAATACAAATATAAAGATGAAAAGAAGAAATTTATTGCACATACACTATCTTTTTTTAAAGAAATAAAAATCATGGTTTCCACAAAAATATTGAGCAACACGACTGTTTACAACATTGATAATGATAAGACATTATTATTGAGCACCAAATCAGTCTATTAGAATGATTTCTGAAAGATCATGTGACACTGAAGACTGAAATAATGGCTGCTGAAAATTCAGCTATATTATCATGGGAATAAATTACATTTTAAAATATATTAAAATATAAAATGTTATTTTAAATTGCAATAATATTTAGCAATTTTACATTCCATTAGTTACATTCCATTTTCTTATGTTCTAATCAATTTTAAGCTAAATTATATCCCATTGCACTCAAAAATACACATTAAAATGGGTTCGCGAACAAGTTTTCAAGTTGACTTATGAATGTAATTTACTTTATTTAAACAGCGTTGTGAAATAATGGATTGTTTTGGTTTTTTTTAAGATCCCCCCTCCCCCCCAACAGCAAATATAAGAGCATGTAAATTAATTCTGGTCTAGCTTGACTCTCTTTAACTGACACAATTCATGATTTAATGTTTAACTCTTTCCCTCTCCCGCTCTGGAATGGAATCATATCAGGAGACACAGCGGTGTTGTAGTTACGAGCAATGAATATTTAAGCTCACTTGTCTGTTCCGTTGCTCTGAAGAACTGCTGAACTCTGCACTTGAGATCAGGGAACTGGTTTATGGCGCAGCAGAACCTCCCCCACCAGTGGCACGGGGCGACTGATGTGGCCTAATCTCTGTCTCGGAGCGCGACACAGCAAATTATGCATTGGTTGGGAACACACACACATTGCCTTTCCACGCAAAATCCACTTGTTATCTTAGTCAGGCAGAAGTGTCCTGATTTGAATGGCTGTCGGAGACACAGTCATGATGTGTGAAGCAAATGTGGCGTTAGCACTTTGTGACTAGACTGTGAAGTAACAGCTAAACAGTCTAACTTAATTGAAAAGCTGATCATTTAAATAAAACCACCGGCGATCAGGCAATGGATTTTAATAAGAGAGCAATAATCTCGAACTCAAAGAAGAGGTGTCTTCCAAAAGCCTGCAGAGATTAACGCCTATCAAGATGGGCTTGCCCAATGGGGAAGTCCGGAATCTCAAGTGGGAGTTCTGCGTTTTTATGGCCCTTTGTCTCTAAGCATGGTATTTTGCATATGTAATTCACTTGGGTGTTGATGCAGAAATTAGTAATGATTCTTAGAACATCAATATGTTGCATATGTATCAGCATGTAATATGTACGCTCAGTTAGATCATCCAAAGATGAATTCATAGAGACCAAACATGAAATAGGTGAGGTTATATTAACTAGTGGTCTATCATAACATGCATAAAACAGCATACACTACAACAGACAATATACAAGAACAGTAATGGTATACACAATGACCTGAAGGATATGTGTATTCAATCAAAGAAAGGTTTTCCTATGAATTAATTAGAGAACAGTCCATTTCTCTGGGCATTATGTGTCTTTCTTATGAGGAAAATGAGGGAGTTTATCTGCCCGCATTCCTTTAGGCCATAAAACCAGTGATATCAGCATTGGTTACCATGGAACCAGAGGCCTGTTCTGCCTTTCTGAGGTGTTAGGTGCATTTCGGGGGAAGTCATAAAACCAGTGATATCATGATTAGTTGTCATGGTGACCAAGGTGGGGGATGGTGTTCAGCAAAAATCCTGGCATCCAGTTTATTGAGTGAGGGGACTGTGACGATTTGTTAATCTAATGAATAATTGATTTGTTAAATCAAATAAAAATTAGTGTGTCAGATTGGTCGAGACGCTACAGGTCAGAGTATGTTTCATCATGTATATGACATGCTGTCATTATATTGTACACATCACATCACTTCCTAATAACACTCCTGAGAGTTTTTAATCAATGGCATCTGTGAGTCAGCCATTTGTGACAATTACTAATTCTTTCTATGAATATTCACGAATGATGAAACAAGATTATCAAGTAAACAATGTGTAATATTGCACACAATAAGCATTTCAGAGATTATTTATTAACCTCTCAAGCTGGATATGATTGTGCTTTTACTGATGAGCATGTCCCAGCATCGTTATTGGTGCATTGTAGTGTTATTTCTTTTTGTTTAAAGAAACACTGAAAAGATTCATGATTTTTGCCTGGTTAGGGTTAGGAAAAAAATGTTTTACATCTTTTTTTTTAAAAGCATCTTACATCTCAGGCGAAAACTCGCTGTATCTGGAAACCAGTTTTTGGGATTGAAATCATTACTGAAATAATTACTGAGAGATATGACTCTCTGATTATTATACTCCTGGCTGCTTTAATATTGTCTACATAATCAAATAACTAATGTAAAGCTGCTTTTCTATTCTCATCTGTAACTACAGTATACTGTATGTGTCAGTGACTAAAGTTTCTTATACAATACTGTTCGAAGGAGTAATTAATTTATGTTTTTGAAAGAAATCCATCATCAAGGCTGAATTTAATTGATAAGAATACAATAAAAACAGTAATACTGAGAAATATTATAAAAATTTAAAAGAGCTATTGAATTTATTCCCGTGATGGTAAAGCTGAATTTTAAGCATCATTACTCCAATCTTCAGTGTCACCTGATCCTTCAGAACTCGTTCTAATATTGCTATGATTTAGTGCTCAAGAAACATTTCTTATCAACAATGTTAAAAACATTTTACTGCTTAATATTTTTATGGAAACTGTGATACACTACAATTCAAAAGTTTGGGGTTAGTAAGTTGTTGTTGTTTTTTTCAGTGTGCAGGGCGCATTAAATTGTTTAAAATTGACAGCAAAAACAAATGCTGTTCTATAATGGTTTCAACAAAAATATTAAGCAGTTATATATATTTATATGTGTGTGTGTGTGTGTGTGTGTGTGTTACAGTATTTAAGAGTGAATGCATTTGTATATAGTGCATTATTTAATTTTCTGTTTTTTCTTATAATAATGTTATATTCCATCTCTACTGTGTAATTCCTATGTATATCTGCACTGTATATCAAGTATGTTTGCATGTCCATACTTTCTTCTGCACTGGAAGCTCCTGTCAAGTCAAATTCCTTATGTGTGTAAACCTGCTTGGTAATAAAGCTCTTTCTGACTTCTGACTTCACTTAAATTTCTACTTCATTTAAATTTCTTCATAATATCCTCAAAATATATTCGTTTGTGTTCCCATAGGTCCAAACCCATATGGCTTTGGAATGACGAATGATGAGTAAGTAAAGACAGTTTTTGTTTTTTTGGTGAACTATCCCTTTAAAGGCATATTCATACCAATAATTATTGCTATACAGTAATTGTAACTAAATCTGTTAAGTTGTAATACTGTAAAGTTGTTGTTTTTTTTCAACTGATGAACAATAAAAACATTGACAGCCAATCAGAATCCATGAGACTTTAAAGAGCTTGAGCATTTAAAGCAGGAGACAACATACAGTAACTGCTAATATAGTTATCATTATAGTTATCATTATTGGTATGAATGTGACTTAAAGGAACAAGCCACTATTTTTGAAAATAGGTGTCACGGTTCATGGGTCCGGGCGGTCCTTTTGCGTCTTGTCATGTGGTTGTATGTGTGTACGTCATTCATTAGTGGTTGCGGCTGGCGCTCAATCAGAGCGCGCCAGCTGCAACTCATTAGCGATTCCTTTATAGGACACCCTGTTTCAATGTGTGTTTGTCGGTTCGTTATTCTCATGTCCTGTCTCCCTGTCAGTTCTCTGTTTTCAGTTCTCGCTCAGTCAGGGTACGGATCTTCAGCCTTCTCCTTGGTTTGGTCAGCGCATTGATTGGAGGGTTCTCAGAGGAGCTCTGATCTTGACCAGGACCCCGAGGATTATCACCTTGTGTCTCCGTTATTGTGATTACCAAATAAACCTTACCTTTGCACTCGCACTTGGATCCTGACTCTTCTCTGCCGTGACAATAGGCTCATTTTCCAACTCCCCTAAAGTTAAACAGTTGAGTTTTACCGTTTTTGAATCCATTCAGCCGATCGCTGGGTCTGGCGGTTGCACTTTTGGCTGCAGCTTAGCATAGATCATTGAATCTGATTAGACCGTTAGCATCTTGCTCAAAAATGACGAAAGAGTTTCAATATTTTTCCTATTAGCTAGCTGGGGACTGTTTTCAGGCGCTGCGTAATATCATTGCGCCTGCTGCACCCATAGTACGGCAGCAAAGTTCCTTGATTATTACGCCGGAATGAGAGTATAGTTCTAGCCGTATCAGCCTAGAAAATCGCAACTTTTCATTTTCTGTCGGTCTTAGTACACAATGTAACTACAGAAGAGTCAAGTTTTAAATAGGAAAAATATCGAAACTCTTTGGTCATTTTTGAGCGAGATGCTAACGCTCTAATCAGATTCAATGATCTATGCTAAGCTAAGCTAAAAGTGCTACCGCCAGACCCGGAGATCGGCTGAATGGATTCGAAAACGGTAAAACTCAACTGTTTAACTGAGCCTATTTTCAAAAATAGTGGTGTGTTCCTTTACGAGCTCATAGATTCGATAAGTTGCAGCCTATAACTGCATTTTTGTCCTTTAGTAACTGAAAAATGCATGCTGAGAACAGGCACAGAACATACGCTAGTCAACACAGGTGATTCCATTGCCGTCGTGTAACTTCAGTAATGCTTTGCTCAGATCTGTATGTCCTTGAATTTATTATCACAGAGCAGATGGCGAGGGTGGCAATGTCATACATGCTGTAAATAGAGCAAATTACATTTTAAAGAATATGTTAAGAGGTGACGTCTGTTCCAACATCCACACGGAGCACAGGACAGAACGGCTCTAAAACCAGTTAACCGAGCACGGTTAACCAAGCTGCGAGCCAGTGATGAACAGCTCTGCAATGTCGCCAAGTCTCCCGATCTTCCAGAACCGTAAACGAATCAACACAGCAATAAATCAGCCCGCTTTTATGCCAGCCTTTTGACACAACCTGTGTTTCGGCTTTTAAAATGATTTGTTTCTCATAAGATGTGTTCCCCTATCACGGAAAAAAGGGCTTGACACCATAAGCAACAAATCAATCTGAATATATTTGTTGGCAGTATATTAAAAAGATCAGGCATGCGCCTCTTTGGATTCGTCACTTTCAGATGTCACTCTGAACAAACGACAGCGATTTCTTCAGAAGTAAATCACAGGTCGGTTCATCTGAACTTAAAGTGGCAGGCAACGATATGCAGAATAAACCAGTATGGGTGAGATTGAGGCGAATTCACTAATGTCTCACTCTCGTGCAAAGCATTTTTAGCCACAAACCAGATTAACCAGGCACTAAATGTATTTACATGTACTTGCAAACATTCTTGCTGATAATTAGGTGCTTAAACAAATAAATCAGTGGTACAATTCATTCCTTTTTAGTGAATTAACTTGCAAGAAATGCTGATTTGCAGTGGACCGGATGGGAGGATGGCTGAAGCTAAGGTCATCAGTGCGGTGTCAGCCAGTCAGTAGATCTGGAGGGAGGATTTCACAGCTTTAAATTGTACACACACCAAGCTAAAGAAGGTCATATTGGCAATCAAGGGGACAAATGGTGGCATAAATCATGTCAAGTGCAGTTACAAGAGACTGACATTCTGATAGTGAAGGTCATAGTTGATCCCTGTGCCATGAACACCATGTTCCCTTAGTACAACAGTTTTTACACTCCCAAAAGTACAAATCAGATTTTCAGAAAAGAGGTTTGTTTTATTACTTTGGACTTGAGCACACATTAGTTAGGACTGGGGGATATAGCTAGATCAACTGCCTTTTGCTTTATTTTCATTAGAAATGTAATTAGAAATGTTAAATGTAAATTTAATTAGAAATGTTTAATGTAAACTATTGTTAAAATCTATATTTCATATTTGTATGTATACTACCGTTTAAAAATTGGGTGGGGTCAGTATGTTTTTTTTTTAATGAATGAATACTTTTATTCAGCAAGGATGCATTAAATTGATTAAATGTAACAGTACAACTGTTTTCAACTTTGATAATAATAAGAAATGTTTGTTAAGCAGCAAATCTGAACGTAAGAATGATTTCTGAAGGTTCATGTGACACTCAAAACGGGAGAAATGGCTGCGGAAAATTCACAGGAATAAATAAAAAACAAAAACACATTTTAAAATATAAAAATAAAAAGATGTATTTTAAAATGTAATAATATTTTAAAATATTATCGTGTTTTTTTATCAAATAAATGCAGCCTTTTTTTTTTTTTTAGCACAATAGACTTTCAAAAACATACATCTAATCAATCCCAAACATTTGAAAATAGTGTAAAATTAAATACATAAATTAAACAAAACAATATAAATAAAACCCCTTTTCACACTGCTGTCCACTAAATGAGCACAACAAAGAACTATAACACTTTCTGATACATGAAAAATACTTATTCAGTACTCAAATGAATCTTGAATCAAAGTTATGAATCAGTTCAATGAAATGGTTTGTTTTAAAGGAAACCTATGGGAATCATTAGTGTTGCTTAATTTTATATTGCCAGCAAATTCATCTTGAAAATCCATATAATGAGTATTTGATATATCTCCATGAAGCTCTTTGATAGCCAAAAGTTCTAGATAGTGTATGTGCAATCAAATATCTGCCAAACAAACAGTTATGCTGTTATCCTGGTTCCACACTCGGATTTGTTAGTTTCATAATGCAAATTTCTCTTATCTGCATAGACTCATCTACAGTACATAGCTATGTTTTTGTATTGTTACACCAGGCTCAATACCCTGTTGACTTTCAGGGGAGCTCACAGTAAGTAAGATTCTCCTGCAATCAGCAGGAATATTTGTGGTACATACATATTTCTTGATGTGAAGGTAATGACTAAGGCCGACAGAGCGCTTGGTTGACCTCAAGTACACAGACACAGACATACACAACCTTGGCCTGAACGTAAGCAGATAAACTGGTGTCTAACAGAACTGCTGTGTTGTCTGGTTCACCTCTAGCTCAGCAAACAATCTAGGTCTAAACATTGCCTAAGTGTATTTTAAAACATGGAATGCATGTATTTGTTAGTGATAGTTGTCTTTAGCAGTAAATTAATATGTGGTATAAAACTTGTCTAAAAATCTACACGTGCAACATTGCACAAGATATTAAAACACTGTCTTTAATATGCATATTTTAAGTATAAACCAGATTAAACAAGTGGAAAAAAATAGTGCAGTAATACACTTACCGGTAATTTTCAAAATATAATCTATAAAAATAATATTTTATGAAGTGTTGCTTGCTTCTCAAGTAAATTTTATGTTGTTTAAATATTTGTAAATATTTTTACTATTTTAGATATTTTAACAAAATATTTAGATGTTTTAAATCAACTCAAGAAAGACTAATAATTAAAAACTTCTTTAAAAGATCAGTATTTCCTGCATTCAGTTGATTATATTAGTAAAGCTTGAGTTAAAGGTACAATTCACCAAGAAATTAAATCATTTATTCAATTCATGCCAATACAAATCCAGTTTTTTTTCATTGTATGGCAAACAGCAGCCTGAAATTTCTGCTTCATATTTTTTTTGTGTTTTAATAATCCTTTTTGGGCTTCTTTTTAATTTTTAATTTGACTTAGAACAGCAAAACAATGCCACATTTTTACATATTTATGTCATAACACATAACACGCTTCATAAGTCTTCTATCTTTTTGGGTGCAGATTTGAAAAGTAGCATTTCTGTAGAAAGAGTTGGTTTTAAATGGTTGCTGATAGTATGGTGTGCCAGCGGGAGACCACATCAGATGCTCAGGTTGATTTTTAAGTGTGGAATATATGGCAGACAGTCTGTCTGATGTGAGAGAGTTCTCTGCACCCCTGCAGCTTCACAGAGACATTCTGAGGGAGATCTTTGTGCTTTTTTGATGTTTCTTGGTTTACTGTGCCCTGCTTTTACTACCCTGAGACACTGAGGAAAAAATGGCTGGAGTACACAGCAAAGTGAGATCTCACGAATATACTGTACAGATGATTGTTTGGACAGTCAGTCCTTACTTTCACATCAGATTTCCATCAAGATTCCCATATGTTTGCATTTACCATTTACATGAGTGCCAGAATCTATTTTAGGTTGCAGAGGTTAAAGAAACAGTAATTTTGACCCTCATGTCTTTCCAAACCAACATGATGTTATTTTTTCCAACAAATGCACCATAAAAGTAGTTCTTCAGACTTTTGCTATATTTCAAGTCTCATGAAGCCATTGAATAGCTTTGTGTAACGGACAGATGTAGGCTTAGCTGTTAACTCGCGAACCATTGCCACTGATTTGATTTAGTTCCTTTTAATTAATCAAACAGGTTCATTCACAAAGAGCTCTCTCTTGGACACAGTGGCTATTTAGTGAAATATATCATATTTTTTAGGGTTTTCAGACGAACGCAAGTTATACACAGTGAAACACAACTGATGTAGGATTTCCTTCAAACCAATTTTTACTCGTAAATTGCTTGTAAATATTGAAGCAGAAAGACTAAAATTGTATTGCATATTATAAAATGTACTTCAATAACTTTTGTTTGATTTAGAACTTCAAAAATATTTTTTTTATAGTGCAGATTTGGAATGCCAGCAGGGCGAAGTGATTTCATTTTTAGATGAACTATTTTTTTAATGTGATGAATAAATACCATACTGAATATTACTCATGCAGCTCCACTACAGAAAAAAACACACATTTCTCAAAGCCAGATTGTTTATTTCTGTAGTGCTCCAGTAAATTTGTTCTGTGGTTTAAAAAGAGGAAGTGCTGTAAATTAAATTCAGATTTGGAATGCCAGCAGGGCGAAGTGATTTCATTTTTAGATGAACTATTTTTTAATGTGATGAATAAATACCATACTGAATATTACTCATGCAGCTCCACTACAGAAAAAAACACACATTTCTCAAAGCCAGATTGTTTATTTCTGTAGTGCTCCAGTAAATTTGTTCTGTGGTTTAAAAAGAGGAAGTGCTGTAAATTAAATTAATTTTTATGTGACATTTTCAGTGTTGCTTCTGCTTGATTTCTTGAAATTAAAGCCACAAGTTGCAAGAGTTCCTCCCTGTATGCAAACTTTCCATGCACTCAATGTAGCAAACACTTTTTAAATCAATACAAAAATATTTGGACTCTGAAACTATTTCCATTCTAGCGCAAACATGGGTTACTCCACAGAAACTTGAACTGTGGTTGACGGGAGTAGAGCTCCACATAACCAACCAGTGAACCAGGCGGTGAGGACAAACAAGTCATCTCACCATTAGCATGCTTCTAGGAGGTGTTTAAGATGTTTTGACTCCCTAAAGGGCGGATAGCAGTCCACTATTCTGACAATTTTCGAAGGCCATGACCACAGGTCAACCACAGCGTTTGACAATAAAGAGACTTTCTTGTGCAATAGCATGAGGTTTTCTCCTCATTAGAAAAACATTTTGACAAGGTCATGGAATCGGGTTTATCTCGGGCATGAAAAATGGTGTGCCGTGTTATGTTATTTAACGAATGGACAAAAATTTAAAGATAGACTTGTGATTTTTCATTAACACATTGGCATGCATGCCTTGAGTAGACAAGTGCAAAGGGTTAGAAGAGAGAAAAGGTGATATCTACATGGTTTCTCCAAGGAGATCTCACACTACTTTTCCACAAATAAAGAATCTTTTCATGCAGTGTCAGTGAAATGCCTTGCACTTTAAATAAACAAAGTGACAGATCCTGGGTTTGTGACCGGGTTGTGTCCCTTCCCCTGAGACATACAGGAGGGTCAAACAGAGGAGAAAATGAATCCCATTTTCCTGATGTCTCTTTGACTCATCCGAACCAAGCAATGGTGAGAAAGCTGGAGTAGATGTAGCTCCACTGTATATTACTTGTGGAAGAAGGAAATAATGCATATAAGAAAGGGTAAAATATGGTGTTTTATACCACAAGGCCTGATTGTTACTTTTGCTTTATCTTCTCTAATAGAAATAGATGATTGAATATTTATTTCACTCTTCACTGGTATCTGAAGGTCAAGCCCACATTTTATTCTGGCACACTTTTGCTGCCAGGGTTGTGGATCCCTTCTTATGCCAGGGATGGAAACTTTAACCTGGGTTATTTGTAATTTGGTTTATTCTGGTAGGAACTTGTCTCCTGCAACTTTTTAACTAAAGCAGTGATTCAGATTCAGAGGTGTGAAGTACATATACTTCATTAAGTATTATTTTTGTAGTTGAGTTTGTACAAAAACGTAGACACACCAAACGTAGACTTTCCTTCTTCCTCTGTGGTCTTGTATTTGTTTATTTGTGCTGTTTCTTAGTTTGAATTGATATTGATCCTCATCCAGTCGCGTGGCTCCTTTGGGATTAATTCAGTCAATAGCACTAATTACATCCAGCATTCCAATGCCTGTTCCTCTGCAAATTTGACACTGTCAATAAAAATAGATTCGACTTTTGCTGTTGCATTGGCAAAGTTACAAATGGAAATTACAATAAATATTAATGTGCCTTTGACTCACTCTTTATACATAATTAAGGCACAGACGTCAAAAGGGCGATGGGAATGACATTGGGTTATTAATGACCTTCATTTATGGATGAATGAGCGCTATGATTTTTTTTTTTCTTCAGAAGAGCAGAGTCTGGGAGTCTCTTGGGTCTGCCAAAACTGCCTTCCTCCTCAGTTTGGCCAATTAACTGAACATTTTCCCATTGTATACAGCTGTATCACGGTGAAAGCAATGGCAGCTCCCTTTGTGTAACAACAGGAGGGAATTATCCGAGCCCAAATATTTCTCTTTCATAAGGATGTTGGTGAAAGTTTACACGGGAGTTCAGTAAACAGACATGAGAGAAGCACAGGTCAGCCAAATCCCTCCCTTAGCGCAGCCAGCCAACAACACAGTCTTCCTGAATATCACAGGAAGCAGGAGAACCTCTTACTATTGAAATATATGGGAACACTTAGGGAAGAATAAACATTAAGATACGATTTTTCCAACCCCGGCACGGACCTCACAGTAAGATGATTAAACCATTGTGCTTTTCCTCCCTATTGTAACATAAAAAGTTCAATGTTTTCCAGAGGATTCATTCCAGCAATATTTGAAGTCTTGCCAGTGTTCAGATTTGCACATGCTGCTGTTGCCATTTTATATAACAGAAAATAAGCAGGAAGTGCAGTGAGGGTTTCTATTCTTCAGGAGTCTTCACAAATAAGTTGGTCAAAATCATCATAGTGTGAGGTTATTTAGAAATTAAATGCATATTGGCTTCATAATGGGTCTGATTTAAGAATAGTTCATAATGGATCCAATAGCTGTTTAAAAACCTCCTCCAAGCAACATAAAGTGGTCGTAATTAGATGCAGCAGACACTGAAACGAACAGCAGTTGCTCACTGGACGAAAGCGAAGTTGATCCCAAAATGATGGAAATTGGTTTCCAGCATGGTGTACACAACATACGGGCCTGACTAGCTGAAATATGATGACCATTACAGATTCATAAAACACTGGCTGTAGCTCTCATCAGCTGTGCCTTGTGAACATCTCAGAAGAGTGTTTCAACCGCCCACCCGCCTGGGATGAGCTGCAGGGCGTAGAAAGAGGAGCCATGTGTTGAACTGAACATAGCATTTTCTTCCATATGAACCTGTGTAGCAAGCCCAATGTTTAGCTGTTGATGTGTCAAAAATATTTTTATGCCAAAAAATATTGATTACAGATTACAATGCATGTAATAAATCACAAAGATGTATGCACAGATACTCAACATTTGGCTGATATGATCAATATTATTGTCAAATTATTATTGATAACTGATAAATGGTAACATATACTAAAATTCTAAAAGTTGTAAATAAAATAAGATTGTTGACAGGGTTATTATAGTAAACTAATACTGAAACTAAATTAAGAAATTTCATTACTTGAAAAAGAAAAATAACTAAAACTAAAACCTGTGTATGTGTATATATATATATATATATATATATATATATATATATATATATATATATATATATATA
>NW_015505510.1:202695-239077 GCF_001515645.1 Sinocyclocheilus grahami | reverse complement strand
TATATATATATATATATATATATAATTAAGTTTTTTTTTTATTATTAATTAATTAATTAATTTATATATACATAAACTACTAAAAATGACAAAAATACACAATACAATTACTAAAACCTTAAAATTAAAATGGAAACTATACACTCTTAAAAATAAAGGTGCTTCAAAAGGTTCTTCACAGCGATGGCATAGAAGAACCATTTTTGGTTCCACAAAGAACCATTCAGTCAAAGGTTCTTTAAAGAACCATCTCTTTTTTACCTTTTTGTAATCTGAAGAACCTTCTTTCGCCACAAAGAACCTTTTGTGAAACAGAAAGGTTCTTCAGATGTTAAAGGTTCTTTATGGAACCATTTAGACAAAAAGGTTCTTCTATGGCATCGTGAAGCACCTTTATTTTTAAGTGTGTAGAATAAAATAAAAACTATAATAGTATCTCAATGAAACTAAAATAACAGTATAATTGGTGTCAGTTTTTCAAGAAAAGTCTTTCTACTTCAAAATTGAATATTCAATTAGTTACTTGCAGATTCTGAAATCCCTTTCACAGAATTCTGCAGATTTTCTCAAAAAAATGCTGAAAAAAATCAATAGATGGTGTTTGGACCTGGTTATAGGTATTATTCCACACATTTATCTTCTTTTCTACTGTGTATGAAATACTGTACTAGTATTATTACTCAGATGTATTTGTGCAATTTGATCCACCTCCACGGAGCTGATGGCAGATGGGTTTGAATGCTCTTCCACTGTTTGTGACGGCATGTGTTCAGAGTTCATTTCTGGGAAGGGCGCTGCAAGAGCAATGAGACACACCCCAGAGCCACACACACACTGCTGACTCCTGCAGCTCGCGGGTGCTGTCACTGCTATGATGCAAATCATTTGTTTTGATGAGTTTTTCTGCTCATCAGCACAAAAAACAGACACACTGAATGGAAAGGTAAAACAGGTGCTGGCAGGTTTTGTTGTGCCCCACCATGGCATAAATGCAGTGGGGGGAAAAACGAACAAGTTAGACTGGAGACTAAAATGATATTTTTGACAAGTTATCAACGCATGAGTCTCACTTGAGCTCTGCTGCTGTAAACAGCTGCAAACATTCAGCTATTATGAAGTGGTTATGGAATATTATAACAGAGCACTGACACTGGATGCAGAGTTGTTTTGGGCTAAATTTGAAGATATTTTCATTGTTTACATGCAGAAGGAATATTCAGATACGCATCTTTATTTACACAGTTCCCATAAATAAAAACATTCCGTTGTGAACAATTTCTTTTTTTATGTTGTTATTTATTATAATTTATTTATTTTTATTATTCATTCTTATTGTTATTCCCACAAAAATATGCTGTCATTTAAAAGTTTGGAGTTGGAAAAATTTCAATGACATCTCTTATGCTCACAAAGGCAGAATTTATTTAATTCAAAATGTAGTAAAACAGCCACTTTGTGATATATTGTTACAATTTAAATAATATTTTCTATTTTAAAATATTTTATTCCTTAATAATTTATTCCTGTGATGCAAAGCAGATTTTTCATTGTCCATTACTCTAGTTTTCAGTGTCACTTGATCCTTCAGAATTTGCTGATTTGGTCCTCAAAAATATTTATTATAATCACTGTTGAAAACAGCTGTGCTGCTTAATATTTTTGTTTATTTCAAGATTCTTTGATGAATAGACAGTTCCAATGTTGGAGAAAATTACTTTTAAAAGTAATGCATTACAATATTGTGTTAATTCCTTAAAAAAGTGACAAATTGTGTTACTTAGTTGCTTTTTATGAAAAGTAATACTTTTGCATTACTTTTTCTCAACTGGGTTGGGTTTGCTCATTTTTGCTTATTATGGTTGAACTGGATCATCGAAGGTCAGCAGCAAAGACACTGATTAAGAAAATGGGACTAAATACATATTTGCATTATTTAACATATTTAATTATTGCAAGTTTATGTCATATTCTATGTTTGCATTTCACTGTTTTTATTCATTTTGAGGAACACTGAATCTGTAAATGCATTTTCACATTTAGTCTAAAACTTCAGTAGTCATCATGTTTACACAGCACACACAACACCTCCTCACTTACTCCCGATTTCACTCAACATGGGAACAGGAGAGCTGTCAGTCAATAAATGGGAAACAAAATAACTAGCGTTACTTATTTGAAAAAGTAACTCAGATATTTTCTTCTAAATTAAAAAGTAATGCGTTGCTTAACTAGTTACTTGAAAAAAGTAATTTGATTACATAACTCGCATTACTTGTATTGCGGTACCCCCGACACTGGACAGTTCAACAGCATTTATTTGAAATGTAAATCTTTGGTAACATTATAAATATCTTTATCGGGGAAGTCGTGGCCTAATGGTTAGAGAGTCAGACTCGTAACCCAAAGTCTCTTAACGGCAGGGGTTGTAGGTGAGGGGAGCGAATGTACAGCGCTCTCTTCCACCTTCAATACCACGACTGAGGTGCCCTTGAGCAAGGCACCGAACCCCCAACTGCTCCCCGGGCGCCGCAGCAAAAAAAAAATGGCTGCCCACTGCTCCGGGTGTGTGTTCACGGTGTGTGTGTGTTCACTGCTGTGTGTCTGCACTTTGGATGGGATAAATGCAGAGCACTAATTCCAAGTATGGGTCACCATACTTGGCCACATGTCACGTCACTTTCACTTTATTGCATCTTGTGATCAATATAATGCATCCTTTCTAAATAATTTTCTTTTTCTAAATCCCCAAACTTTTGAATGGTAGGTATATATACCTAAAACAATTGTCTTTACACAGCCAAGGTAAGGCTGCTTTTTGCCAGCTCAGTAATTCAATATAAAACATCATGCTATATAGGAGCCAAACTAAATTATACCTGCTCTGACCCCCCTTAGACCCTAGTATACAGATGTAATTGCTGTATAAATCCATTTATGCCACCTCTGAGCAGCATGAAACAATCAGTGTAAAGACATACATTCACTGCCACTTCAGAAGCGCCCCTGTGCCTCCTTTGCAATGTAAATTTGTCAAAAGGCAAAGTTTATATTTCAAAATATCAAATAGTCATAAAATGCTTCATGAACAAGCATATTTGCGTGTGTGTGTGTGTGTGTGTGTGTGTGGAAGCATGAATAACATGTGTCGGTGTATAATTAGTATGCCACAAGGCTGTTTGCAGTTGATCGGATCTTGCAGTTCAGTGCACACTGCAGCTGAATTCTGAGCAGTCCGGATGAACTTTGTCAACCTTCAGCTCTGCCCTTCAGATCAGCACTTTCTTCAGCCCAGATATTCTCTAATTATCATCCACTTACAGTATTTCAATAAATAATTAAAGCATAAGTCATCAATCAAGACTGAAACATTGATAACAAGAGAGGACAAAAATCCAATACGCGCCAAGCCTCGCGACTCAATATCATAAATAAGTTGTGGGTCGTAATATTCGCATAAATCACGTCACAAATATTACAGAGGGTGTAGAGGATTTTGTTAATCATAGTGGATGCTGATAATTCGAAGTGTAAAAATGACACTGCCGCACTCAAAAGCCTAAAAGGCCTCACTCGGTGCCTGTAGGAGCCGAATCGCATTTCACTGGCAGTAAAACTAAAGGAAATGCCCAGCTTTTGGAGAGATTGATAGTTATTGATTTAGCCAGAGGCGGACAGACTCGCTCCTGTGGTTCCTGCTCTATAGCAGCTGCGGTAGCTTTGCACATTTTCGGCAAGCGCGGACCACCTGCAGTGCATTGCAGCCTGGCAGAGAAGCTTTATAAGACTGTGATCCTAAAATTCCACACGATGCAGCTGTTAAATGGATTATTGACACACACACACACGCGCACACGTGCATGAAATCTGCAACTTTTGTCCAGTGATGATTGTTTTTTTCTTCTCTCAGTACCTTGGGTGGGTCTTTCCAGATAAGAGCGACTGGTTGGTGGCTGCTGTCATCGGCGGAATTTCGCAAAGAGCAGACGCCCTGCTAGGCTCCATATGCAGGAACATTCTGATAAGATGAGTGAAACTTAAGCCCTCAAGCCTCCGAAAACAAGCGCCTATGGCCTGCGCAGAAAAAGTTCTGCAGAAATTACTTTTCCTCCCCGCTGGCTTTATGAGGTTTAACAAACTCATCTGTGCTTGAAACAGGAGGCTGAATGTGATGTCCTCGCCACATTCGAACGAGAGGTTTCACATTCGCTTGAACCGCTTGACAGGGTAATTGAGGACTCCACATTGACGCAAATGGGTCTCTTACGGTGGCATGATAACCTTGTCATGCACTTGCCATCTTAATGAATGGAAACATGTGATGGCTGCCAACGGAGAGCAAAGAAAAGACAATTTGAAAAACATGAATATACTTTACTTTAAAGGAATAGTTCAGGCAAAAATGTAAAGTTTGTCATTATTTACTTATGCCGATGACATCTGAAATCCATTTGCTGTTATTTTTACATTCACATTCAAAAAGGGGAATTTTTGAAGAATCTTCACTCAGGATTTTCATACAATGATAGCTCTGGTAATAACAGAAAATCTCTATAAAAGCATTGTAGAATTAGTCCGTAAGAAATTGCATTCTTTGAAGACATATAATAGGTTTGTGTGAGGAGAAAAACTGTTTGGTTACCAACATTCTTCAACATATCTTCTATGTTCTGCAGAAGAAATGAAGAAAGAAATGCATACAGCTTTGGAACAGCGTGTGAGCAAATAATGACAGAATTTTCACCTTTGGGTGAAGTCTTCCCTTAAAATCTTCATTGATTCAGTGAAAACAGTAATGACAAATTTCAGTCATTTTCACACTTAAATCTGTCCTATGGCTTCAGATTCAGAAGACTGGAATTTAATGCACATGTTGTATAGACCACTTTTATAGGGCTTTATAGTCTATTTTGGGTCTTTTTGGAGCTTAATAGCTATGAAAGCTTGTTTCCGGCAGAGGATAAAAAATTTAAAAGTTAATTGCAAATTTAAATCTCACAATTTAGACTTTTCTAAATAATTGTGAGCTTATATCTCATAATTATGACTTTTTCTTGCAACTGAATCAGTCAAAATTGTGAGTTATAAACTTTCATTTTCAAGAAAATAATTCAGAATTGTGAAAAATCGCAGTTACCTTTTTATTTTAATTTCTAAATTATTCTTAGTTTATATCTCACACTTATGATTTTTTTTTTGTAACAATTGAATTAGTTAGAAATGTCAAAACTGAGTTATAAATTTGCAATTGCAAGAAAAATTTAACTCCTTTTTATTTAAAAAAAGCTAATTGTGAGTTATAAACTTTCATTTTCAAGAAAATAATTCAGAATTGTGAAAAATCGCAGTTACCTTTTTATTTTAATTTCTAAATTATTCTTAGTTTATATCTCACACTTATGATTTTTTTTTGTAACAATTGAATTAGTTAGAAATGTCAAAACTGAGTTATAAATTTGCAATTGCAAGAAAAATTTAACTCCTTTTTATTTAAAAAAAGCGGAATTGCGTTAGTATTTCCACTTATAAACTCAGTATTGCAAAAACATAATAAAAAACTCGGAATTATGAGTTGTAAGAAAAAACACCAAATTGTGAGATGAAAATGTTTAAATTACCTTTTTTATTATAATTTCCTTTTTTTATCCTGTGGCAGAAACAAGCCTCCATAGACAGCTCCAAACTGTAGTATATAAAAAATCTGCATGAATTTTCAATTTGTGTTTCACAGAAAAAGATGTCAGCATTCGGGTTTGGAACGACACGAGTAACAGAATTATGATTTTGGTGTGAACTCTTCCTTTAAATATTCTGGTCTTCCATACAGTGGAGCTTGATTGTGGTTGTGGCTGGAAATGTTTGTACCTGCATAAATTTTGCTCTCCCATGAATTCTAATGCATGCTCCCTAATCAGAGTTTGCCTTATATCTTCGGGGCTGTGTCATTTTGATGATCGTATTACAATGCCGCAACACTCGTTGTGTTTAACGTGTAATCTGTGTTGCCACGTTGGGCAAATCTCCCTGAACTTTCTTACTTACTGGAGGGTAAAAAAAAGCATCAGCATTGCATCGGTAAATGTGTGATTTATGTGGTAACAGAGATGCAATCAGAAGAGTCCGGAGTCATCAATCACAACTATGTTTTTCTCTTCCCTGGCTGTGTATGGAGATGGTGCCGCCTCTGCAGTGCATTGACATGCAAACCAGATCCCACTAGAGACATGGAGAGAAGTATCAAACCGAGAACTGACTGATGAATGACTAAGGTTTGCTTAAAGGTTACCATCTCTTCTTTTCGCTCTTTCTATCGCTCTTTCTCTCTCCTGTCATTCTCATTCCCTCCTCCTGATTAATACGTCTTGATTATATGCCATGAAATGACTTGCCGCATGACACACACATATAACTCTGCTCTACTGATGTAATATCAAGCATGTCTGCTCACATCAGTTCAGCTCTCATTGACAGTTCTTTCCTTGTATTTAGTAGCTGTTTTTGAAATTCACTCGGACTAGCTTTAGTATTGATTGAGTCATGCTCTCAAGTGATACATGTATTTACAAAATGCTGAGTTAATCTTGTCCATTAGATGTGGCCAGTTAATATAAAACTATGCAATCACCTCATTCTTTTTTAATGCTATATAACAAAGCTTGATTGTAAGGATTGTCATGGGCCAGTGTGAGAGACTCTGTCATTCATTGTGCTTTGGTTTACTGTAACAAATCTATCTATCAGAATCAGCATTGGTCGCACATCTATTCATTTCACTTGACCTTTTTAGATGTTATGAATGCTTCTAGTTTAAATTAGTCACAAAAGTATACATTATTGAGCTGATTGACAGGGTTCTGTCAAAATGGAAACAACTTTGAATTATGAAGGCAAAAGAAAATGGTTTGTAAACGTCAGTATGAATGGATTGAAAAAAGAAACAAATCAATACTGCTTTTTATACCACAAGCTGTTGGTTCTCAGCAAAAGCTGATAAGTTAGGAGCATTTTTCTCAACAATTGCCAGCAAATTGCCCATTTTGTGTGATTTTTTTTGTGCAATTATGTTTAATTTGGCTTTACCGTTTAGGTATCCAAATTGAACAATTTTAGCCTTTTCTCATATCCACCTCTGTAATTTCAATATGAATTCATAACTGCACAATTTATGACTTACTTTTGCATTAGTGTACAAGATCCTTTGTACAACATACAAAGAGATGAAAAATGATTGTTGAGCTCTGTACATACTGATAAATACACTATTAAAATTAAAGATTCCAAAAAGTGGTTTTCGCACCCATTTTGTGTTCCCCAAAGAACCTTTCAGTGAGCAGTTCTCTGTCCGTTTTCTCAGTAAATAACATTTTAATAATCTAAAGACCATCCGTCCACTATGAAGAATCTTTTGTGGATATGGAAATTAAAGTTTCTTCATGGAACATCAATGCCAGTAAAATAAAGTTTCCAAAAGTGCGTTTTTGCAGCGATGCCATAGAAGAACCTTTCAGTAAACAGTTCTTAAAAGAACCATTTTTTTCCAAGTGCGAGGAACATTTCAATAATCTGAAGAACCGAAGAACCATTTTTGCTTTGGAGAGGATCTATGGATGTTAAAGGTTCTTCATGGAACCATCAATGCCAATAAAGAACCTTTATTTAAACCTTAATATTTAATAGCTTATGGTAAAAATCAGGCCACTTTATGACAATTGTCTCATGGTCAAAAGATGACCCAAAAAAACCTGAATTTGCTTTAAACTTTCATAGACTGCATTACAGCAAGTAAACACTTCTCTGTTCGTGATTCCTGAAGTTTCATCCAAAAACTTTACAAACACAAGCTCTAAAACTCCTCATAAGGAGAGCAAACAACAGTGTGCTGCTCTTGTGAAGCTCACGACTATTAAACGAGTCAGACACTCCCAACGAAACACAAGTCGGCACTTCACATCTCCGTTCCCTTTGAAGCCATTCAAATATAGAATCAGGATGACAGTCCTAAAGATGGATGACATGGTTCATTGTGACTCCGAGAGTAAACCAGCTTCGTTATTTGAGAATATACCGCACTCTCAGATCCTTTTCCTTTTCTCCCCTGATGAAATAAGAGAAGAGAGAGAAAACAAAGATGGCAAGAAAAGTAAATGTGAGTCACTCAGAAAGGTCTCACCTAACAAGATTTATAAAAAAAAGACTAATATAAAAGATTGAACACATCTGTAAGTGTTTTCCAAGTCCACATGGAGTAACTGAAGTGTTAGATTCAAGTTTTGAGGTGTTTTTTGATGATTATTTTTTAAGTACCCTACATACGAAGTGTGAACCTCTTCAATAGCATCAGCAGGCTTTGAAATGTGATCATCTTTGGAATGTTTTAACAATGCTTCAGTCTGCATGGAGGCTCAATTCACTTCCTCCCAGTGACATCTTATTACGGTGGCCATTTAAGCCCCAGTGACAAGGTCAAACCAAGACGCTCTCACTCGTCACATACTAATCGAGAGAGGCGAGACGATGGCTTTTGTGGCTATCGACCACAACAAGACTTCAATATCCTCAAATGAGACACTCTCCTATTATAAGAGCTCCGACCCTTATTAAATATCTGACCTCAAATATTTCCAGGGCAGAAATAAAAAAGTGCACGGTGATTTGGTGACTCTTATATTTCCTTTTCCAAAATGAACACAGAGCATCTTATTTCCCTTGTCAAGAGAAATTTTCCTGCTTTACAGACCTATTTCTAGTGACTTGTAAATTAATTTGGAGCTGAAATGAAGAAGCCTGGGGATGACCATAGAGAGAATGATATGTAAAACTCCCACTGCTTATTCTGTTCATGGTGAAGTTCTGTCAAAGCGGTTTGCCGAGGCAATCTCACGGGTCAGTGCATGCTCTAAATTAAGTTACACATCCTAATTGCTGCCTGTAGCAATTAGAGCCGAAATATGGGCGCAGTAAAAATTAATACGTAGCATTTGTTTGACTGGATAAATTTTGTTTGTGCACTAACCTGCTGGTATTTATAGAAGCCAGTTGACATGTTGGTTTGCATTTGGATTCAGCATTGATTTTCCGGCTCAGGTGAGTGAAATGTTTCCACTGTGCACAATGTGTTGCTATTATACTTAGGTTTTTACTTAAATACTGCTTATTTTGTGTTTTCCCTTTTCTGTAGTAGATGCAAGCAAACCTCTTATTAACTCCTAAACACCATAGCATTAAGTACAGAGCTGCCAGAGAGAACAGTGCAAGTCTGGAGCAGTTTGGAAGAAAAGAGAACAAGCTAAAGAAGGATAATTATAGAATCTTGTCGTGGCCAAATGCCAGAGAAAACATGTTTTTGTTTGTCTTCTGTGCCCCTTTGAGAGGAAGGGATCCTGAATGTTTGGAATAGGTCGGCGGACTGTGGGTTTTTAAAATCTCCTGCCTAATCACGTCGGAAAAGATCAAATATTTAGGACAGAAGGACAGCCTTTTCCTCGCCCACCATTTCTCTGCATATCAAACACAGGAAGAGCTGAAGAAGAGAAAATGTCAAGGGGCCAGAGTCTCGTTTGAACCTAACTTCTGTAATTATCAAGGCTAATTTAAGTTGCTATTTTCCAGCACTTGCCAGAATGTAAAAATCAGTGTTTAGTGAGGCAAGTGAAATGTTGAACTAAATGTTACTGGTGTTGACTGAATTTCCCTGAAAAACTGAAAATAATAATTAGACTGATGATTAATAAATACAAATAAACTAATTTTATGTTACGCCTGGTTGCTGCCTCTCTCAATTACCACTGCCACTAAAGGTTAATTACTGACATAAATGCCTCAAAACATAGGCGTTATTATTATTTTTCTGTTGCATGAACTGAACGCATGAACTGATGAAATGTCACAAAATGCCATATTAGTTGCTTTATTTAAGAGTCTGCCCAAAGCATATCTAATGTAATAAAATGCATTAAATGGTGTCACAATATAAAACCACTTATGACCACTGCTGAATCCAGCTATTTCTAATATAAAAGCATGTCAATGAAGAGATTTGTTTTACCGCAGTACTCAACATCACAACATTTTCAGTTCTGTTCTGTGTCAGCAGATCTACACTATGACAAGTACTGTGTACTTGTGGTAACATACAACAGGTATTTGTGCTAATGAGGTGAAACTTCTCAATGTTCAGTTTCAGCATTTTTGTCTTAATCAGGGATTTAAAATAGCTAACATAAAACATTCTTTTACAGCATTGGGACGGCAGTGAATATCAGGAAATATCTGATTGGTAGTGACTGACCAAGAATTGAGTTAGCTGCTGCTGCAGAGTGTGTGTTCGTGTTACACCTTCAGTTCTGATAATGGCCACAATTTTTAATTTGATTTTATATATATATTTTTTTCTTTTTAACAGTAAAAATCACCTTTCATGTAATCATAAAGTTGTTTTGAGAGATGGGCCTACATACAAAATGTCTATGCTTATCGATCCTGTTAAATGCTGCTTTGCACTAGTTTAGTTAATTGCTAACACTCATGTGCTTCTTCTGGAAAATTGGGTTTCTATCTACATTTTTTGCAATTCTTCAAAAACATTGCTATACATACAATTCACTGCAGTTTCCAGCTGAAAAGACCTCTAGTGGCAGTAAAACACCAACAACTTGTGTTCTGTTCACCTAAATTATCATGCTTCTTTTGGCATGGTTATAATACTGCCACAAAACACTTATATCATAGTGCAGATTTAAACTAATACATTCTGACGTTTGCATCACATAGCAAGATTCATGTTTTTTTTTGTTTTTTGTTTTTTGATTTAATAACCTGTGACATACAAGTCATGATAAAAGATCTCAAAGCAAACTAACATGGTTGCTTCAGCAAATGTTGATTGTGCAAATGTTGATTGATGATGATGATGATTTTTTCTGTCTGTATTTTTGAACTGAAAGTTGGTTTGATGTGTGTGCTTGTCACCAAGCACATGTAATGACAATATTCTCCCGGTGCTCACGACTGGTTGGACTTTGTTATGTGGCACAACATGTTCCGTTTCGAGAGTGATTAATTTGGAATGGTTTGGATAGTTCACTGTAACAGTCTGAAATAGTGTTTTATGTTTTGCATTATTTGTTTTTTGGAAAGGTTTGGTATAATTACATTGAATAACACACACAAACCAATCATAAGTCAAAACATGGCTAAATTTGACTTAATCACAAAATTCAGAAGTGAAAGAGTCATTTGGGAACCGAAAGAGCTGGATCTTAACTGCTGAGCTGTGCCAAATGATCTGGCTAGACTAACATTAAAGCTGAAAACACTATAGTTCTCATATGTATTATTGAATTGTGGGATGAGACAGATGACGTGATAGCATAGCTGTAGCTTCTCTCTGTCCTGAGACACCCTTCGATTTCAGCCCTGTCAGATATTTAGGAGTTGAGCTACTGTCCACTCACCTCTCAAAACAAGCCAGGAAAACACATCTCAACCCCTGACACGTGGAACTGGCCAAAGACCCCGGACATTCTGTAAATGTGAAGAAGTTGAGCATCAGACAGTTTTCAAACTCCACTGCCGTGGATAGTTTACTCCTCATACTAGGCTGGCTTGAAAATTTAAATTTCTCGATTTTAATCAATTCTTATTTTGATGAACCAATTTCTCGATTTTAATCAATTCTTGTTTTGATGAACCATTACTGATTCTTAAATCTCAAGAATCAAAGCTGTTTTCAGTTGATGTACAAACTAACTTAATTAAACATTAGCATGCCTCCCATCCAGTAAATTGCACTAGGCTTTGTTACTTTTGATAACTTTCAAATTCTGTCAGTTTTATTACAAAATTCTAACAAATACCGTTTGGTGCCCTTTAATGTAGCACGACAGATTGCTTTAGTGCATCTGATTGCCTATATAATGAATCAATATTGAATCGAGATCGAAATTGAATCAAATCACAAGCTTGTGAATCTTGCGAAATTTGTCTCAATTCCCAGCATTGAGATGCAGACCTGAGAAACAGTCATGAGGAAATTAAGGCTGCATTTAAATTCACTTTTACCTATTTTTTGCTTCCTATTTATTGGAGATTTTCTCTTAGAAGAGTTTTTTCTTCTTCTGTGGACTGCTGTCTCCCTGGGCTATTTTTTATACATTTGAGGAAAACATGGAGGTGTGAGCACACTTATTAACGGTGTCTCACTTTGTTAATTTGCTGACTCACTAGCAAGTGAATATCTGGTTGGAGTCTGTGTGGATTTATGCCCTGAATCCGGGCAGGCGTCTCAGCTGTCTGTCCTATTAGAAAGGCTGCAGCGACCGGAGACATTTAGGGAGGTGAAATACTGGTGCATTTCAAAGAGAATGGAATAATACAAATGGAGTGTGTATATCTGTCAGCGTACCTTGCTGAAAGGAAAAAAAAAACCTGCTGAAATTTCCATGCAGATCTAAGATGGTTTCTGTGATCTCATTAGTATTCAGGGGTAGGCCTATTTTTTGAAACATTTTTAGAGACTCATATTCACAAGATCTGCATAGCTTCTAAAAACATACGTTTTCCCAAAAAGTACAGTTCATTACTGAAAAAAAGTTGTAAATTTAATGAAAAAGACTGAAAAAATGCTAAGGTGCGAACATGTTATTTGGTTAACAGTAATAAATCTGGGATTATGGGATTATTTCATGTAATTTTAAAGTAAAACATTACATTTATCCATATAGATCTATATCTATTATATATAGAGAGAGATGGAGAGGAAAATAATAAATGTCTAGCAGAATTTGTTTGTAGGTGCCACTTGATATTGAAATTCTTTTTTTTGTGTCTAAACTATATGCAAAAGGAGATAAAATCTGATTAAGATATATTGTTTGTAGCTAATAAGTGATGTTTTTATGATGTATTATCCTTTTTTTTGGATTTCTAATTCAATTGAAACAAAGTCTCGTTGCCTCTCTTTGTCTTGTTTGTGTGCGATTAGACAACACTAAATCATCTTTCTTTCATTCTCTCTCGCTCATCATTAATGCATGATCAGCATGGCAGACTCTTTAATCTGTTGGCTTGTTGAGACGCAGTTTTGATTTCCCTCTCGCTGTGTTTTCTACTGATTATATTCACATGCCAGGATTGATTGAAATTGAGAGATAATTAGTTTAAACAATCCCAGGCATAAAGAGGCTCTCTTCACATTTCATGAATAAGTCCGTCTTTGCCCCTCCCCCATGTTCCTGAACACCATGTCAGATCAAGATGGGCCATGAAATAAGAGATGGATGATATTACTTGTGAAATTGGGAAATTCAAAAGAGGGATGTTTTGAGTTGTGAATATTTTTGATAACATGATAATAATAATAATAATAATAATAGCAGTTAAAATTTTTGATGTGATGTTAATTTTATATTAAAAGATTGCATTGCTTATATTTCAGTTACAATAAATGTGCTGTATGGATGTATGACTCAAATAATTTGGTACTGTCACTTGAAAGGATTTGGTCACCCAAAAAATGAAAATTGTGTCTCAGTATGCACACCCTCATGCCATTCCAAACATGAAATTAAAGTAAACAAATCATTCAGAGTAATGGTTCTGTGGACTGGATTAAATAATTCAAAAGAACGATATGTGTAAATGAATCATGAATCATCATGATGTTCCGGGTTTTTCTCACAAACTCACCAATATTTTAGTGAACAATTAAATTTGTTGCTCACACTAATTCCTTCAGAATACTTGGCATATAGTGCAAGACTCATGTGAACCTCTTCCTTGATATGGTGTTTTTTAGTCATTTTGAAGCTTGACAACCACTAGTCCCCATTTATTCTTATTATAAAAAAATAGGCACAAAAGAATTAAAATTCTGTCTCAGTACACACACTTATGCCATTCTAAACATAAAAAGAAGGAATCTGGGTAAACTGTTCATTCAGGTTCTGTGAACTGGAGAAAGCCATTCATCTTATTAAGGGGTCGCTTACGTGACAGTTTTTGACTAAATAAGGAAAATGTACATATTACATGTTCAGTCTATAGGTAAGAGTGCAGGTGTGTTTCATAACAAAGTGGCATCGCCAACTACTGGCCTGGCATGCATAATACTGCATTTTTAGTCGTTTTCATGGAACTGTTGTAACTTTTAAAAAAAAGTTTTAGTAAGTTGTTGTCACGTAAACACCCTCAGAAGTCAGTGTACCATCAGAATGATTCTGAAACTTGTGTTTCAAGGTAAAAAAAGTTACATAAAGTTAGCTTTAAATCCTTACACTAAGCTATCACATGGCTTCAGAAGATTTATATAGTGCAAAAGTCATGCAAACCTCTTCTATTTTGGAGCTTGACAACCCTTACACCGTGTCCTAACTACACGCGACGCGACAAGATTCCAGCGACAACCAATTTGGGTGTCCACACCCAAATTGATATTTGATTGACAGAATCGATCAAATATCACAGCCAATCAGAAGCTAGTGTGGGCGGGCTCTCTCTGGAAGCCCACTGCACTCGCAACGAAATGGATACATTTATTATCTAATTCATAAATATTAAAGCTTTTTAACATCGTTAAATGTTCATACTGAGTGACTGGTAACATCTTCATTATGGAATACACTCGTTGGTTTGCAGTGAGTCCACAGTTTTAACGGACATCTTTGCTTTAATTTATTTTCAAGATCTGAGGTAAACTATCTGTCGTTGCTTTCAGTATGGCTATAAGGTCACACAAAATGATATTTAAAATCATATTAGACACGTTTAACTTTGAATAAAGATAAACATAATCACCTGAGATTATCTACTGTCATATAGTTTGTATGTTGTTGTTCCAGACGCAGCGTCGTGGAAATAGAAACCGTTTCTAAATTAGAACTTTTGCGTGTCGCCGTCACGGCTAGTTAGGACAAAAAAATCCAATTAACATGGAAAAGATACCTTTTATCGCGTGTCACGGCGTCGCGTGTAGTTAGGACACAATGCTAGTCCTCACACACAATTCATTATATAAAAAAGAGTGGTCAGAATATTCTTCCAGAAAATCACCAGAAAAAATCAGACAGCATTACAACATGATTTCAGACTTTTCTTTTTGGGTGCACTATCTCTTTAAGAAAAAATTATTTGTTAGCAATAGGAAACCAGCTGGTACTACCATTCGGTAATCAGGCTACGGTGCTTGAACTAGCTATGGAAACGGGTTGTTCTTCCATGTCGATCGTTTAATTTTTTACGGTTTTACTGTGGAAACCAATGATATTTTTCCATACAGAATCTCTTGACAGATTTGTTCCCTTATGCAGCCACCAGGACTCTTAAAACACCTGCGTGCACAGCTCATCAGCCTTGTTTACTGTACCAGTCAATGTCTCACAATGCAGTTATATGAATGGAGTCAGCAGCGCCCAATGCTGAGATCAGAAAGAACCGCGAGCAGAGATGAATCTGCATTGCATCCTGGGTGATCTTTCCTTAGAGCAGTCACCAGTGTGCCTCCCCTCATGACAGAGTCACATTTTATATCTCTATGCTAATGTGATGAGCCTTCGCTCGGCCAGGCTCATTAATCTCACGGATGAGTCTGCATGCTCTGGGCCTGAGCCACAAGTTAGGCCACAGTGTGTGTCCCCTCCCCGCTCCGCTCAGAACCTGCTCCCTGAGGAGTCATGACAGCACACTTGACTCATTCGCTCTTCCTTCAGTGCCATAAAGATGCAGGGACAATGCTAAGGCTGCATGGTACATACAGTCTTCTGGTACAAAACCCAGTCTGTTGCGTCACAACCTACAAAAGGCATCATATTCACCTTTATAAGCAACTGATTTGGAATGCTCTACGTCGTGCTCTAACATGGTGACTCAAAATGAAGTTTGATGTTAGCATCTAATTCTGTTAAATTTGTTAGCATAAAGATACAATAATTTTAATTACTGAATTAAATTAAAGCTTATTTCTATTTTGTATTTTATTTGTATTTTGTATTTTACCAAAGGTAAAGATTGGGGTCAGTAATATTTTATTTCCGCTTTTATTTATAATTTTTTTATACAAAGGATACATTCAATTTATCAAAAGTGACAGTAAAATCATTTATAATTTGGCAAAAAAAAAGTCTGTTTCAAATAAATGCTGTTCTTTTGAACTTGCTATTTATCAAAGAATCCTAAAAAATGTATCATGGTTTCCAGAAAAATATTAAGCAGCAGAACTGTTTTCAATATTGATAATAATAAATAATTGTTTCTCGGGCACCAAATCAAAATCATTTCTGAAAGACCATGTGACACTGATCAGTGCTGAAAATTCTGCTTTGTAGATTGCAATTAATATTTATTTTAAATTGTAATAATATTTCACAATATTACTGTTTTACTGTATTTTTTATCAAATAAATGCAGCTTTGGTTAGCATAAGTGACACTTTTTTTTTAAAGTGTTCGGTAGCACTTTACAATAAATTTGCATTAGTTCATGTTGGTTAATACATTAACAATAAGCATTACAATTGTTTCAGTATTTATTAATCTTTGTTCTTGTTAGTTAATAAAATGACAACTGTTCATTGGTAATTCATGTTATATCCTGACTATTAAATAATATTAACAGATACAACTTTTGATTTTATTAATGTATTGGTACATTTTGAAATTAACATTAACTGAGATTAATAAATGCTTTAGAAGTATTTTTCATTGTTAGTTCATGTTAACTAATGTAGTCAACTAATGTTAACAAATGGAACCTTATTGGAAAGTGTTACCGAGACAGCTTTCTAAAAATATTTCAAAATCTTACCGACTCCAATCTTTTGAATGTTAGGCTAAATTAAGTTACCTCAACTTCAATTTCGGTCTGTTTGTGACACAAAACTGTCGTATAGCTTCAGAAAACCCAGAATCTAGCATGTGAGTCAAAAAACGTATATTTTACTTTTATTGTGTTTTTGAATGCCTGTTCATATAAGGGTTAGTTAAACATGACAATTGTAATATTCATTTGAGCTAACAGAATACATCTCTCTGTGTTGTTAGATACCATGTTCAATATACCATGTTCGTTTTTAGCCACTGATAACCAGACAAGTGTTTACATGAGAAGTTCAGTGGGGTTACAGAACACTTTAAATCACTTGTCCAGCACAACGTGACCTTGGAGCACAGACACACTTACAACCAAATGAAAACTATCAGCAGCTCATAATATGACATCTCTTCAATAAATGAGGACACCTGGGTGAGCTGCAATGACTGATTTGTCTTTCATTAATTCAACGCAGCCTGGTTTGGACAAAGATTCTGCATTATGTTTTCTCTTTTTCTCATTATCATGTTTTCTCTCTTTCTCCCGCTCTCTCTCTCTTCTCCAGGTGGAGTACATGAATAATTCATTTTATAATTCATTCGTTTAACCAACTTGATAACATTTCAAATTGAATGAAAAAAACCTTAGGGAACAAATACAGGCGCCTTTGTGTGTTTGACAAAGAAAGTTTCCTCATTTGAGCAAGTGAGAAAAAAAAGTGTCTCAAGAAAGAAAAAGGGGAAAAAACAGGAACTGTGACTCTATTGCCTTGAACAAGTACACCAGTAAGGGTGCCTTAAAATCACACACAGTAGGTAAGTACTATTATATTGAAAGGCACTTATAATTTTTGCATTGTACTTTTCAAGAGCAAATGCATTTTATGAGAGTCCTGGGCTCTCCTGGTGAGTGGTGAAGTACGTTTAGTTAATGTTAGATTTGATGCAGCACCATAGATGTGGTTCTTGGGCTAACAAGGAACTGAACAGGTAAGCCTATTATGGAAAAGAAAAGCTTCTCTGTCAAAAATATCTGCATTTGTTGAATTGCTTCACTGATATCTTAAATTACTGGAGTACTCTTGAATTATGGTCAGTCCTACGCTTTTTTTGACATGAAATAAAAAAATGAAGTGCAGTTGAGCAAAAATCGCACAGCCTACATTAATGAACAGGATTTGTATTAATGTCTTTACATTCTACATTTGTTAGCTTTAGATGGCTTAAGAGGCATAAATTATGAGTTTTATTACCAGCTGTCCCGAAACAATTAGACAGGTAATAATCGGCAATAATAACCCACTGACAGTAGGCTACATTATTTCTGGCTTCTCACCAAATAAATAAATGCACATGAAATATTGACTTGAGCCATAATCTCCATTTGCATTTGAATGAAACAAGAGAGTGCGAGTTTGTGATGTGATATAGGAGACATGAAAGTATTGTATAAAGTTGATATGCAGCATGAACGATGGTGAACATAAGTTCAACCTCTTGATGCTGCGACTGAACAATCAAAATCAAATTTATATAAATCTCTTAAATCAAATAATTCTCTTCTCCTAGGTGAATGTGTATGCCATGCAGAAACTGACTGACTTTGCAGTTTCTGGTTTCTTTTAATACATTTGAAATCTTCCTCGAATGGGTACAGGTAGCCATATGAGATGATTCAGGGCTTACATCAGAATTTCGTACAATCTAAACTCACACAGGCCTCAGTTGCAGACCAGATCATGTGTCTAGCCTGGCATGGCTCTCTTTTTCTGCAGGGAATAGAGCTCCGTTTTCTTCTATGCCAATCCTGGCTATCTGAGGTAAGCAATACTCACACAATCTGCTGAAACACTCCCTTATCTATGTAGGTCCATTAATATTACACATTCAGCAACTTTGTAGGCACAAAAAATAGCTGCATACAGTAACTATGACATTTAGAGTGTAACAACTATTACACTCATTTTCTCTCTCACTCTTACAGGTCTTAAAAATGGCTCTTATATCTTGTTGTCACCGTAAGTGCCAAAACAAGGAATAAATAACTCCCACATGCATCCGTTAAAGTTGTGCACATCATTAATTTAGTCAAGGCAGTTGAGTAAATCTAAACGCAGGAGGTAACAGGGACAGCTGAAGATGAAAAAAAAATACTTTGCCTGCCCAGGCTAATCCAGAAATGTATTTTTGCATCTGAGATTATTTTTGAAACAGTCTGAACAAAAGAAGATAACCATTGGTTGCTTTGTCATCTCATGCCCTAAAATGTGCATTTGTATGAGTGTGCGACACACACAAAAATGTATTATATCTCTTAAAATCAGAGATGCCATGTAGGATTAGGATTAAAAATGCGTTCAGAGAAATGATAATCCTAGTCTAAATGTTCATGGTTGTCGTCAACTAGACTCAAGCCTCTATGATATTATATAGATATTTCCTGGTGATGTTTTCTTAATCAGTCATTTTATGTGAATTGTAGTAGTGAATGTTATCATGTATTATGAACTTCAGTTGAGTGTCGAGTTATGTTTAGCTTTGATTTTTCTGTTTCTCAAAAAAAAACATTTTAATCTGTCAATTCTGTCTATAAAGTTTATTTTTTAGTAATGAACTTGAGATTTAATGTTACCTAAATCTTCAATTATGAGCTCTACTCTGGAGAAAAATAACAATAACAACAACAACAGCATTCCAATGTGCTGCAGATAGAGAATCTCTCTTTTATACACACAGGGCTGCTTTTGATTATGGCCTGAGACTTGCTTACTAGAGCACCTCTGACCCCTGACATCACTGTGTCCTTCTACTGCAGCAGGCTTTTGCCTTTCAGTTCAACTGTGCACAAATTGAAAATAGTTGTGGGAAGGTATCACATTAAAAGTTGCTTTCTTTCATAACAGAAACAATTCATCAAAACAGAAGAACAGAGATAGTTGTGGCAAATCAATACTCCCATCATTATTACACACTGCAGCTGGGGTTTTCCGAAGGAAATCAGATTTTGAGTTTCTTTTTCTTTATAATTTTCTAATTTCTTTATACAACACATGCCATTTGAGATTTAAAGTGATGCTTCATCCAAAAGTGAAAATGTTGTCATCATTTGCTCACCCTCATGTTTGTTCCAAACCTGCAGAACTTAATTTCTTCTGTGGAACACTGAAGACCATATTTAGAAAAATGTCTGCAGTGTGTTTTGGTTCTATCAAAAGAAAATCAATGGGCTCCAAAGTTGTTTGGATGCCAGCATTCTTATACATATTTTGTGTTCTGCAGAAGAAGAAGAAAATGCATGCCTGAAGGTGAGTAACTGACGATAAAATATTGTTTATTAAATGTTGCATATTCCTTTAAGTCTATATGCTAGCATCTATGTAAAAAAAGTCACCGTTTGACTGTTAAGTGCTAAAGATGCAGTCACTTTTTGACTTACTGACATACAATTTTGTAGTATCTTTTTTTTTAATATATGTATTTCATACTAAAGTTTCACATACCAGTGCACACATATCAATTTAACCATCCAAGGTAAATTCAAATGCCACATAATTGTCTGTACATAAATATTTATGGATGAACGAACACCCAATTCTCAGTTGTTTATGATTCCTATTTATCTCTGTAACCATTTACAAAGTTGGCAAGTGTGTGATGTCTAGTATATTTTAAAATCAGTTCCAATTTTAAAAGTTGTCTAATGTATTCTAGTCTTTACATCTTAACCATTCTTAATGCTTCAATGTGTGGTTAATGTCATGGAGGTCTCATACAAAACTCTGAATATCTTTTGCATATTACTGATTGCGTATTATACATGACAGGTGGCAACTCTAGTATCCCTGTTTGCACTACTGTACATTAACTAGCTAACCTGTATTCAACCAATGCATACATGAAGCATCTACTATGCATTGAATCTGCTACAACAATGGAGAAATGTACTTAAGTGGAAAAAGTTCTGCATGATGGAGTCCACCATGTGGGAACTGGAGTTGTTGTATCTGCAGAAGAGAACCAGAGCGCAGGACACACAATTAATCTCAGTGAAGCTCCTCAGCGACAAATGATCAGCCACAACGCAGCATTTCCATAGCTTCATTATGCAGTAGGTCCCCAGGCACAATAATCATGATATCAAATGACAGGCTTTCTTCGGGCCGCCTCTGTAGTTGTAAATAAAAATATGTTAATTTGGCTTGCGGTATTTAAGCGAGCAAGTTGCAAACATAATTTGTTTGAGTTAATTTGTACAAGATCAGGTTGTTCTGAGTAGAGAGATATGAGCCAGGGAAATTAATAATGTTAGTGAATTACAGTAGCTAAGGATTGTGTAATGATAAGCATTCGTTTTATATTTTTTAGTAGAATTATGTTTTGCATGGATGTTAGTGAGTTTACTCATATGATGATAAAATAGAATTAATGTCTGTGAAAACTTTGTATAATACCAATATTAGAATTTACAGAGTTCAATAATACATTCAATTCTTTTTGCCTGCTTCTTTGAACAAATTCTTTGAAATTTTGTACATACAATTACCCACAAAAAAATCTAAATAATAAAAATAATAAAATCTATTATAAGAGGCATGGTACTCTTGCACATTCATGAGGCAAATTTAAAAACCAATGTCAATGCAAAACTACAGATCTCTATATACAACTGAGCACAGCTCTCAATACTGCCCACTAGCTGTGGTGGAGGAGTGCAGGCTGAGTACTAGCTAAACATTTCTGTTGTTAATTTTATGTTTCACTGTTTCTTCAAGTTAAAAGTGGTCTCTCGTTCTTTACACAAACTCTTCTTTTTAAAATTAATTATGATTTTTATCTTATCAGAGATGAATATACACATAAAGACATCGTTTTACACTTTACTGCTCAACGACAAATTGCCATTTTATCTTTCAAGGCAAGTTTATCTTTCAAAGTGTATATTATCACACCATTTAATCTGTTACATGATTTCATTTTCCAGCCAGCACTATAAAGCAGTTTGAGTGGCTATACACAGCAGTAGTCACATTGTGTCCGCATGCCTGTTTATCATTTGTACGATTGTTGTGCTTTTTTATGTCGTAAGTAGACATAAACGTTTGATTTACTATTTTATTCTTTTTGCTTACCATTAACAAGAAAACATTATACAACTTAACATATTTTTTTTGTTGTTTTTATTTAATATTTATACTCTTTATACTAAGATGCTTTTTATTAAATCAAAGTCTGGTTTGTGCGTTGTTAAACATTAGTTATCACAACCTCAACAAACGCACAAATCATTGCGTGAAAAGAGTTTATTTGCAAAAACTTCATTTTTATTTATTTTTAGAAATCATGTTTTTTTTAATTTTATTGTGCATTCCAAGTAATATCAATCAAACTGCAGTTGGGCTGTTTTGATTAAGTAATAATACAGATTAATCAAAAAATACAGGCAACTTACAAAATTAAAGTTTTTTATATTAAAAGTTTAGATTTTTTTTTGTGCCAAAGAAGATATCTCCACATTTCATGTTTCAGAGTTGAACAAAAACACTCGTTTAATCTGTGTAATCTCCTCAATTGACAATGTAGATGCCTGACAAGCTTTGTGATTACACGCAATACAGGGAGCTTGTCCCTCTCCACTGTAACATGCTGCTTTAGTAAGGTTCCGTGAAAAAGTTTCAGCTTTTATTTTCCTTTTATGCCCTAAAGAAGATATGATATCACGGTTTCATCAAGTTCGTCGAAATGATCCATCCTCACCATTTTTAACTGCCTGCTGTGTGCGACAAGGGCGTTGTCGGTTTCTGCTGTAAAACATGAACTCGCGATGCCTTGACAGTGGACAATACCAACTTTTGTGACAACATTTGTTTAAGGTTAAGAACATGATATATGTGTGAATATTGCACGGCAGTCAGTTCTTTTTTTAAACGTGGCGTTTATCGGTTTTTGCAAATGAACTCTTTGCATGATTCGAGTCATTTCAAGATTCATTTCTATTTGGACATGACTAAAAGTGGTAATAGTGAGAAGTGTGGGAGATGTTTACGTTGTAACTAGTTTGAGGCATTCAGGCAGATTCGTGATGCCCCTGTGCGAATTTTTTTTATTTTATTTTATGTTTTATTGTCGATTGTTCTCCTTTTTATTTTTATTTATATATATTTTTTTTTTTATTTTTTATTTTTTTTATTATTATTAAATTTTTTTTTTTTGAGGAGGCACTAGCTGCTTTGCTTCATGGGAAAAAAACGCCGCTGAGTTTAGAGAAATATCATAATGCAAAAGGAGTCGCGGGCGTTCACTAGAAACAAAACATTGTGCTCGTTTGTGTTTGAGAGAGTAGAGCGCGCGCGTGTTGGGAAAGTGGGTGTCGCTGTGCACGCTGCTGGAGCAGCTTCAGAGCGATGTGTAGAGGACTTTAAACACACTGTGTCATACAGTGGTGGAAGGAGGGAGATCGTGGATCGTATACCGCAACACATCTGATGCAATGAGTCCGACCGTTTCCATCCTGATCCTATGTGTCTGACGATTCACTTACCGCGCGCGATGCTCTGACTGCCGTGTGTTTATATATGGAGACACCCTAAAAAACAGTCAACCGGGAAATGGTAACACATGAACCTCCTCACTGGAAGGAACATGGTTGAGAGGAGCAGTAAATTTCTGTTCATCGTTGTCGGCTCGGTTCTGTTCATGCTGATTTTGTATCAGTACGTGGCTCCGGGGATGATGAACTTCGGCTCTCCGCACGGGTACATGCTGGAAGACGATGCGGATCTCTTCCCGACTCCTGATCCACATTACGTGAAGAAATTCTATTTCCCCATCAGGGATCTGGAGCGGACTGTGGATTTTGAAATCAAAGGGGATGATGTGATCGTGTTCCTCCACATCCAGAAGACCGGAGGCACCACGTTCGGGAGGCACCTGGTCCAGAACGTCAGGCTGGAGGTTCCGTGCGACTGTAGACCGGGACAGAAGAAGTGTACCTGTTACCGACCCAATAGGAAAGAGACCTGGCTCTTCTCTCGGTTCTCCACCGGATGGAGTTGTGGCTTACACGCGGACTGGACCGAACTGACCAACTGCGTACCGGGGGTTTTGAACAAAAAGGAGAACAGCATGAAAAACCAAAGGTGATGCTTGTGTAGAATTGTTTTGTCTGAAGTGTTGGCTGTGTCTCAAAACCCCGTGAGCAGTCACAAAATACTGTCTCAAAAGGATTTGAGGCACAGCCAGTGTGTAGAAGAACTTTAGCGAGTACAGAATAACACTTGCCATCATCTGCGGTATACACAACTATACAGTAATAATTATGCATAAATTCACTGGTTACATTGGCTTTTCATACTACTCTTGGGTTAACCTCTTTTCAAACTTTGGGTAAAGGCCAGTTTTAACCCTGGGTTAAACGTTTCACATCGTAAAGAAGGTTAGCACTGCTTTTAACCCTAGGTTAACCCTGACACGCGATGCTACAACGTAAACAACCAGTGTTGTCATTAAACATTCACGCACTTATGTAGGCTATGTATGTCGCGTACACGTTCAAGCGCTGTTTAAAGGGTTAGTTCACCCAAAAATGAAAACCCGTAAAACCTCTGTTCATCTTCGGAACACAAATTAAGATATTTTTGATGAATTCTGAGCGCTCTCTGACCATCCCATAGACAGCGATGTAATTACCACAATCAAGGTCCAGAAACGTAGCTAGGAGATCAGTAAAATAATCCATGTGACGCGGAGGAGACAAATTGTTGAAAAAAATCGTTATTTTTCTTTTCTTTGCTTGCAAAAAGCATTCTCCTAGCTTCGTAAAATTTCGGTTGAACCCCTGATGTCACATGGATTATTTTACCGATCTCCTTGCTACATTTTTGGACCTTGATCGTGGTAATTACATTGCTGTCTATGGGAGGGTCAGAAAGCTCGGATTTCATCAAAAATATCTTAATCTTAAAAATATCTTAATTTGTGTTCTGAAGATGAACGGAGGTCTTACGGGTTTAGAGCAACATGAGGGTGAGTAATTAATGACTGAATTTTCATTTTTGAGTGAACTATCCCTTTAAGTGTCTTACGAGAAAGGGTTAAAATGCTGAACAGTGCGACTACTGAAAAAGTATCATATGTTTTAGCAGACTATACACAAGCACAGTAGATCTACTTGGTGACATTTGAACGTTGGGCAAGCGGTTTTTAAAACAGGTCACATGCTATTTTCCCACCTCAAACATATGCAAAGAGCGTTAAACCATAGGTTGTAAGTTTACAGAGTGAGAAATCGGACACCTGACCACTCAGGGTATGGTATGAACAATGTGAAACATGAAACAAGATAACCCAGGATTAAGTTTTCTTGGGGTTAAAACTGACAAAAGGGTTAACAATTTCAAGTGTGAAAAGCCCAGTGATGTTGAGTCTAGTTAGATTTCTGTGGTTACATGAAACTGGATGGCAACCTTTCAAAAAATGAACATGGAAACCATCGTAGGCCTATACCATAGTATTTTACTACATGTAAAAATTCTGAAAAGATACTGTTACTTGAGCTAACTTCATTCAAACAGATTAAGAAAGCATTAGAAAGTAGGGTTGAAGCAAAACTCTGCAGGGCTGCGGCTCGCCAGGACCGACGTTCGCCACCCCTGGCCTATACCATAGTATTTTACTACATGTAAAAATTCTGAAAAGATACTGTTACTTGAGCTAACGTCATTCAAACAGATTAAGAAAGCATTAGAAAGTACTATTGGCTCATATTAATGTAATGCATTTTGGACAAAACTATGTTTACCATGTTAAAAGTTTTGTAAGGTAAAGCTCTCATGGTGCCTGTCCTTCGATTTCAGGTGGAAAACAGAACTTGTGTTTGTGTCATTCGATTTTGCATGCTTGTGTTTTCTCCAGTGATGGAGGTGGAAAATTACAGTGTTGTAAAACAGCCCCTTGTAAACACTAGTGAACACTGGCTGCCAGGATAGTGGTTACAGGACTCACCACATCAGGACACGCCAAAGCAGTCATGTCAGGAATAACTGGCCAGCGGCCACTGGTAGTCAGTGTCATCTTGTTTTGTATTTTGGTTAAGAAATGGCTTAATTACCTTTCCCGAATGGATATATGGTGGTCTCATAAAAGCATTTAGACCCACAGCTAGTGGGCATAGGTTACAGTTTGTGGAATGTATTACGCTTATTTTTGCAGTGATGTGAAATCCATCTCAGAGCCATGTACGTAGACTGTTTTAGTTTTTAATAGGATTTTATAGATTAAATTATCTAAGCTCTGCAAAGTCAAATACATCAGATCAGATTTAGCAAATAATCACCAGCCCGGCTCCTCTACCTGAAAGAACACAGTCTAGTTCCAACATCCCCTCGAGTGTAAAACATCCCTCGTATCACAGCGATGCCATTACTCTTGTTGCTTTTGGCGACCTTAGGAATGCAGCACTGATATGGATGCACATTCCTCTCCTTGATTAATCTCTCCCATGATAAAGGCAGACAGACCACACCAGTGCTATTCTCCCCTAATTCATCACGCATGTGTACATGTTCGTTTTGTCTGTGAAATTAGCACAGGGTCAGCGGTAAAAGAGGTGAGAGGAGTTTTGTCATTTCGCATTTTTAATATTTGCATTATTCTGATAATTAGATGGGAAATACTGTGCGTAGATCATTCGGATTTGATATGCTGCTTTGTGGAAGTGCTCTTTTTACATTAGTTACAGTGATTTCAAAGGGCCAATGTAGGGTGAATTGAAACTTTGTTCATTGCTATGTCTTGAAGCTGTAGGGAGATTTTTTTTATCTGTAAAAATTCTTAGAATTTGGGTGCTTTAGGAAAATTAAAAGGATGAATAAAAATTTTACAAAAGGCAATTGAGCCAGGATGGTGGCCACATAGGAGGCTGAGAAAAGCGGCACTGTTTATGACCCGTGAAATCTCTTGTGGAGATTTTGAGCTTCTAAGGACTGCTGGGCTGTTTGTCTTGCTATAGTTGTGTTTTTTAGACTTGTGTTTTTAATACAACCAAATATTAATGTGAACTGTCATATTTTATGCTTGTATATCTGGCCTACAAGTAAAAAAAAAAAACTTTGTTAGTTTCCAGATTACCAGACTGCACTGTAAAAATTGCATGATTATTTAAACAAAATACTTTCAAATGTGGAGTGTCATGCAGGGAATTCTGGGAATATCAGTTTACAGTTTTTGACTGTAAATTATACATTGATTTGTTATTTTTACTTCTAAAAACTGTAAATTTTACTGTAAAATTACATAATGTCTGGTTAGATATTTTACAGTTTTTCCCTGTATATAGTACGGGAACTTACTGTTAACCTATTAACATTTTTTTTCCGTAGCGTTTTTACAAAATGTTACAGTTAAAATTACACTTATTTTTTACAGTGTGCACGTTATAGATTGTTGTTCGTAATAACAGTTTTGTTCGTCATTGAACATTTCACAGGGATGTGCGTTCATTTTAATGGTAATTTTGTGCTTTGCTATTGTCAGAAGATCAGCAAGTATGTGGAACTTCTTAATTTACATTTTTGTGAGTAATTCATTAAAAAAGAACCGTTCATAAGGGTCATTTGTTTGTGAATCACACTTTGTTGTTCGGTTGCATCTGCTATCATTTTACTTGCAGACTGAAGCCCTAATTATTATAGGTGTTGTCATGATGTTGACAATTAATTTGAAAGTTTACTTCACATTTAGAATGGTGGTGAAATGCTTTTTTTTAGTGGTAGACCGATACATAGCCAAGGCTGCTGTATATTGGAAGTTATTTAGGATTTTTTAATTTACTGGATTGACTGTTCAGTTTTTCTGTTTGGCTGATGGTCTTCAAATTAAATGGTGTGATATCATATATTATATCAGCTTTATATTGGCCATCAGGTATCCTGCTCTCTAAAATATCAGTACTGGCCATCAAAAAAAATCCATATTGGTTGATCACTACTTTTTTCTGAACGATTTTAAGATGTGTACTTCACCCTTACCCTCTTCAGTCTTAACTGCTTATTCGTGAGATTAGGTGCACGTTGGGACAGAGTGCCACAGCACAGAGTTTAACACCTGTTGTCAATCCAGTGAGTTTCAGTTCATGGAAGCCAGCGCCATTCCCAGCAACAGGCAGGAAGCCATCTGACAGCTGTGCCAATCTCGTGCTTGTTAGACACGTTTAACGGGCTTGTTTACATTTAAATCTCTCTCGGCTCCTGAGACTTTGGAAGCGATGCCCGCTCCCCTCTTCGTGGCCATTAATGTGGCGAAGGACAAGCTTTTAATTACACATAGGCCTTATTCGGATTGTTGGGATTTTTAGAGTCACATTTTCCAAATCGCATTCACGCCATGCTGCTCCCCCGGGGACCTGGCGGACATGAGAGCGATGGGGGCATTTTAATTGCTTAACGAGATGTGTATCACCACATTCTCATTGAGGCACCGGTTTCAGTCAGGAAGCCATCTGGCGAGTGGTGTGTGTTGCTCTCAGGCATGAAGCACAGGGGTTTCTGATAGACCAGTGAATGGAGTCCAGAGGAGAGTGACGTCTCGTGTGGGTGTGAGGTGTGAGAATGTTTCCCACAGCGAGTGGGTGTGCAGTCAGCCACCAGCAGTTGTGTTTTACCCAGCCCAATGGTGGACTACCAGTCTTTGGCCCCGCTGCTCTAGACAAGATGTAATCTGTTTAATGAAGGGTCTGCGTCTGCTCTTTGGCCGATATGCTCAGTAAGAATCGGTGAAAGGGGGCTGCTGTCTGTTTGACGCCCCTTAAAGAAAATTCATCATCTCCTCGCCCTTATGTTGTTCAGAACTAGAGATGCAATGATTCTGTTAGATAAATAGCTGATAATAATTTTTATGCTATGCTTATGCATTGTTCATTTAAACAAAATTCTATTTTGTTTAAATGAACAATGAAGCACTTAAAAATTACTTTAAATGGCAAAAGTGAATTTAGGAATCATTAGGCAACATTATAATGCACAGTATGAAAAATTGATATTCATTTTGAGATTTGCTAAAGATTACATTTAACAGTATAATGAAGTGAAAAAAAACAAAACAATTTGCAAATATAATGCATGTTCGACTTGCTTAAAATGTATGCTTTCTTTTAACTCTTTCCAAAAAAAAAGACTTTTCAATTTTCAAAAAAAATCCAGCTTGCCTTTTTTTTTGTTATACATCAAAGTTGAAGGTGACCACTGGCTGTCAGGCTCCAAAGATAACCATGGAAGTTTTCTGTTTGACTCTTCTGCTACTGTGTGAGGCTATTATGTTGCTTTCATAACAGAATTCTCATTTATGGTTGAATTGTCTCTTTAAGTAATCTATTTGACGTGATTTCTCATTTCTAGCCATCATAGATGAAGATAGAATCCCAGTTGGGGGGCAGCCTGGTTAGGAAGCCTGGCGCAGTGATCAAGCAGACACAATTAACTTGAAATGACAAGGTGCCGATGGGGTACCAGACCACGTTGTCATGTTCCTGTTATACTAGACATTTATTGTGATTATTTAGGGGGAAAATGAAATTGTACATTATATTGGCATGCAATTGTGAGCTGCAAAGAGTAATTTGCAAATTATCATATTAGGCCTCTATGAACTTGCATTCAAGATCATGGAGGGAGAAAGAACTGTCATCTAATTATATAAAAAAAAAAAAAAAGATGAAATAGATGTCTTGAACCACACTGAAAATCCAATTTAGAAAACAAGAGAAAATATTTGAAAAAAGGTGTTATGACATTAATCAAATATGAAATTAAAAGGGAGTTTTTTTTTAACTGTTCCTAATTTTTTGGCTCAGCTTTTTATGTAATCTGTCATGTTGGCAGTAATGAAACAAATGTATTAAATTAGAAAAATGCTAAAAAGAAGCATTTTGGTTAGTGGCCTCCGACTTTTGGACCTCACTGTATGTGTATCTATAAATACTGTATGTATTCTCCTGGGAAATTGCCGTGTTTGTTTTTTTGTTTTCTGTGAGAGATGAGAGAGGATTCTGGGCTATGAGTACCTATTGTCACTTTTTCCCCATGTCCTGTCTATTTAAAGATATTGCAGCAGATTTTGAGTCCCAGTCCAATAATCTGGCACAAAAAAATCCTGCAGTTCTGCTGTCAGTCTTTTCTTTTAATTTCGTATACATCCACACTCATTTCTTCAGCCTCTCTCTCTTTCGCTCTCCCTCCATCTCTTCCTGTTCCTTCAGCGGTGTCAGTGTCTAATCAAACAGGCAAGATAATTTTCCACACTGTAGCTTTATGGATATGGGCAGCACAGTATACCCCAAGCGTGACTAGAACATTAGAGGGAATGTATTTTCATGGAAGATTTACTGTAATTTCTAAAATGGCAGGCCCTACTAATGGACAACTGGCTTCTGTATTGTTAATAACAATATTTGGTGTACAGGACACCCCCACAGTCTCCCATCATGGTGTCATGGAACAATTAAATTCTGTTTAGTCTATGTTATTTAGACCTTTGCTAGGTCAACTGCTTTCCTGTGATGATAAGCAAAGATTTTAGAGCTCCAGTTTTTCTTTAAAACCTAATAGCCTGGATCACTGTAGATTTTTGCACCTGAAGTCACTATAAGTGGACAGGTCATCATCAAACTCACTGGGCCTCATTTATCAATCTAACGTAGAAACGAGCGCAGATCCGTGCACACAAATCAACTTACGACAGAGTTCAAGTGTGATTCATGAAACATTTGTATGCCGCCAATCTCATCGTACGAATGATCGTATGTGGCGGCAGAAAACAATCGTCGTTTGAATATCACGCCCTAAAAACACCCTGGTTTAGAAGCCTCGCCCCTAGAGTTTACGACACGGAGAAAAGAAACCCGGCCAAAAGAGGAAGTAATCTCGTCAAAGAGAAATTGATCTTACTCCAAAAACATCTGTGTAGCAAAGTTCATAGTTCGGGAAGAAGGAGGCGGGAACTGGCGGACATTTAAACAAACTTTAATAAAATAAACAAACACAAAATAGCGTGACAGCCCCTCGCGGACGACTGTCGCACACAAACAAAACCAAAACACAAAATAAACTCCAGGCCTGGTCCTCTCTCGTCTTTCACTGTTGTCACTCCTACTTTTATCCTTCCGGAGCTCCTCCGTGAGACTCGAGACCGGTGAGTGGCGCAGGTGTCGCGTATTAGCAATTACTCCACCGGCCTCGCCCCTCTCGTCACAATCCATTAACCTTGTAATTGCAAACAATTAGGCTACATTAATTTATGCAATTTATATGTATATTAAAATACTCGTAAATATAAACAGATTTAGTTTCCCTCACTCTACAAAACATATTTTAAATTTAACGGTATTTAGAACAGAAGAAGAATAAAAAATAAGTAGTTATAAAATTATATATTCAACTATAAAAATAAAACTAATTAGGCTATAGTGGCATTCATTATAAACAGCATACAAAGTCAAACAAAACTGAAATGGCATTGGGCTCACGAGCCTGCCTCATACCACAAGAATCCAAATGTTTCCATTTTTGCCATATTTGTAACATTTGTTTGCATAACTATTATTCATTATACTTCTCTCATGTTCTAATATACGTGTAAAATCCTTCACATGCACAAAAATGTTTGTTTGGGCGCTGCACGCTGATTTTATAGCGGACCTTTTCAAATAAACAGTGTTACTTTTATGTTTGGTTGACTTGATGATAAATGGCTGAAATGTCAGGCAACAGTAGAACTAATGTTGTTTGTGTGTGCGTGAGGCGCCTGTGCGATCAGATGGATTTAATCAAATAAAGACATAATTCAATTCAAGTTTATTTGTATAGCGCTTTTCACGATACAAATCGTTGCAAAGCAACTTTACAGAAAATTAAGTTTCTACAATATTTAGTAGCTTATCAGTGGTGACTGTCAGTTAATGTACATATGGCAGAAATGTATGGAAAAATCAATTAAAGACGTAATCAAACAGACGATGAAAAGACACAAAGAAAATAAATAAAATGCATTAAGAGTGTCACAAAAACGAGCGTAGCCTATGCTTGTTGCACAGTGTTTTTTTCCCCTTTTGTTAATCTGTTAATTATATTATAGCCTATTATATATTTTGTGTGATCCTATTTATTTTATTCCTTTTATAGACTTAATTTCTGTTTTTCTCCTTTCACAGAAGCGCAGCAGGTGCATGATGCAACGATTGAATCCTCACGGTCTTGTTTACGCTGCTGCTATTCACGCATATAATGCTAAAGTCCAGTATAAAACAAACAAACAAAAAAGACATTCTATTCTTACTGGTTAACGATCGATTAATGAGCTTCATTTGACGGTCAGGAAAATATAAATGTCATTCTAGAATTTTCCACCATATTTACTATGCTGCGCGCAAGTTCAGGTAACTCAAATACTTGCGTAGCCTACACGAGCTGAGACCAGACGTGAGATTTGATCGTAGCAACCGCTCTCGTCCATATTGATAAATTCCAAGTTTTGCGTTGAAACGACCGTACGCCCAATTTTCTGTCGTACGTTCGTTTCGTAAATGAGGCCCACTGTCTGTAGGTTGAAGGTTGTAGGTGTGCAAGTGGACTGTAATCATACAGGCTAAAACTTGAAAGGGGTAGTGAAGACATGGAATAATGTGAGCAACAAGAATTGAGTATGTAAACGCTTGAATCTGACCATTTTCCCAATTTAATTAAAGGAATAGTTCAACAAAAAAGAAAGAGTTGCTGAATATTTAGTCACCCTCAGGCCATCCATGATGTAGATAGATGAGTTTGTTTCTTCATCGATTTTGAGAAATTTAGCATTACATCACTTGTTCACCAGTGAATTCTCTGCAGTGAATGGGTGCCTTCAGAATGAGATCTGATCAAGCATCACAGTAATCCACAAGTAGCTTCTGTTTTTGCATGTAAACAGTGCTTGATCTTTGCATATTTCTCTCCTAGTTCAGACAAGACAACTTTTTCACCGGAGAAAGCAATATTATATAGAAGTCTCATATTTAAATATACATTTTCTTGCAAATTTTTATTTTTAGGTGAACTATTCCTTTAAAAATACCTTGCACAAATGCACAATGCTGGATGTGTATGTTTACATACCATTTATGTCATATGAATGTGCAAATGTTTATTTACATCTCATGTCTTACGAACTGGTCAATGGGCGAGACAGTCAGCTTTCTTTTTAGATAAGTCGTCAAGGCAGAAGTGACAATAATACTTGTAGTAGCTCCGGAGACGAAATTGCGATTGCTTTTTTAAAGTTTTGTTTGTAAACGAATATGTGAATCAGATTGCAGTGTTAAACGTTCATATAAAAAGAGCGTTTTTAAAATCTGAAATCAGATTGTATTCATTCTGACTGATGAAAATTAGTACTTGTAAACACACCTTGTGTGGTTCAGTCAACTCCATGTTTTCTCGAGGTACTTTAGAGTTCTGCTGGTTAATATGGCACAGTAGATGATAGTGAGAAAAATGTGTGGAGCACAAAGCACCATTGGTCTAAAGAAATTAGCAGAAGCTCTCAAGTAGTGCTTGATATTGGATGAAGATGCTCTTCACTACAGTTAGTTCTTGAAGATGTTGTTCTCCATATTTGGCAACGAGGACTAGAAAGCCACATTGCGATTGTTATAGGTCTAGCCCTTTGCTTAAGAGTGTGTGTGCATATTGGTTTGCCGGTCCACAAATTATAGTCTGATGTGATGTGGTTAGCGGTTGTGTGATCTTTGTGGTTTGGAGGTCAGTAGCTCAGAGCTTATAAAATCCTCCAGCTCTCCGTTTGAACCCGGATTCTGGCTCTGGGAGAGTGAGCCAGATGGCTAGGCGGTCTCCAGATCTGCTTGGAGCAGAAAGCAGAGGTTCTGACAGGCCAGTTTTTCCCGGGCCGGTAAGAAAAAGCGCTTGGAGGCAGGCCTGATCGCAGCAGCCTGACCTCGATGTGTTAATCCCATCAGATCAGTGTGGATTAAATACAGGGTGCTCAAAGCCCGTTATGTGGTAATGTGGAATCAGTGCCCGCCCACCACGAAATCAAGAGACCCATGCTTTCGGACGAATGACTCTAGGAACGTTTGATTTCTATGTTTGTGTCCTTTCCGCATTTTTACTTCCATTGTTTTATGAATAATTTATCTTCAAATTGTATTCACAATTAGATATTCTAGGTCTAGGGGTTGAGACACAATGGTTGACTAATTGTCCTACAACTGACTAGACGACTAGTGAAGTTGACTATTAGATACCTTTCTTTAATTTTAAATATTTTTAGCGCAAATAAAAACTCTGTTTAAGTGTGTGCCATAAAATCCTCTCAGAAAAGCCTTTTAAAGGGTTAGTTCACCCAAAAATGAAAATTAACCCATGATTTGCTCACCCTCAAGCCATCCTAGGTGTATATTACATTCTTCTTTCAGACTAATACAATTGGAGTTATATTAAATAATGTCCAGACTAATCCATGCTTTATAATGGGAGTGGATGGTAGCCCGAAATTTGAAGTCGAAAAAATTGCACCCATCCATTATAAAAGAAGTCCACACAGCTCTGGGTGGTTAATAAAGGCCTTCTGAAGCAAAGCGTTTGTGTAAGAAAAATATCCATATTTACAACTTTATAAATCTTAATCTCTAGCTTCCACTAACTGCCGTACTCGCGTTCACGAGAGAGTGGCATCCAGTGGATGATGTAAGACGTAGCCAAACGTGGTGACAAACGTGATGAAGTGATGAACATGGAAGCGAAGAGGAGAGAGCAAAACAAAACACTGGTCACGAATTAGTAGTACAAAATGAGGATTTGTAAAGAAAAATGTCGGAGGATTTCGATATAAGCCAAGAGGACACTGGTTTTCCCTTGCTGTAAACAAAACTTTTCTCGCAAGACTAGCATATTCTCACTGGAGTTTATGCTATGCCTACATCCTACATCATCCGCTGGACACCACTCTCTCGTGAATGCGCGTACGACAGTTAGCGGAAGCTAGAGATTAAGGTTTATAAAGTTGCAAATTTGGATATTTTTCTTACATAAACGCATCGCTTCAGAAGGCCTTTATTAACCCCCGGAGCTGTGTGGACTTTTTTTATAATGGATGGGTGCATTACCATCCACACCCATTGTAAAGCATTGATTAGCCTGGACATTATTTAATATAACTCCGACTGTATTCGTCTGAAAGTAGAATGTCATATACACCTAGGATGGCTTGAGGGTGAGTAAATCATGGGGTAATTTTAATTTTTGGGTGAACTATCCCTTTAAATTCATCCACTTGAAAGCGCTGTCAAAACAGCCATGCATATTTAGATGTTTTGAGACGTCACATCTCATACTGGTTTTTGAGCTTTCTGAAATGTATTGCATTTTTAAGATGCCATGTCAAGTTAAAAAATAATCCAAGTTGAGCATAATCTCACCTATAAAGATGCCACTGGCTGTAAATCCTGTTCACATTAACTTGTTTTGTGTTAATGCATTAAATAACAGCTCTACCATTTACATTTAATACAGTAAAGTATTAAAATGGCATTTCTTTGTGATACAAGGTTGAGGTCAGTAATCTGGGGAAATAAATATTAGGGCTGTCAGTTTAACGTGTTAATTAAATTAGTTATGAAAAAATAACACGATTAAAATATTTGAATGCAGTTAACGCACTGGCCCCGTCCCCAGACCTGTACGTCATCTTACAGTTCATACAGTTGACTGTTGACAAATATGATGCAGGGTAACAACTCCATAAATGCAGTTATGCCCTAAAATTCAAGATATTGTGGCAAAAAATGCCTCTATAAGAGTTGCAATATGACACGAGTGCTGTTTTGTCATGAATATCACAAGTTTAAATGTGATTTTATACAACAGTTCAGTAAGTTTTTATACAACAGTTTATTTATCTAAAATGCCATGGCTAAAAATAATCCAAGTTTTAAGAATGTCACAAGATGCATTCTGTTCCATGTCAGTGCGCTTTGTCCAGCTATTTTTGTACGACTCATGTAAATACCCACTGATAAATGTCTAATTCGTGACCAGTGAACGTAAAACCAGCCTAATTATACTAGGATTCCTTAAAGGGTTAGTTCACCCAAAAATTTAAATTCTGTCATTAATTACTCACCCTCATGTCGTTTCAAACCCGTAAGACCTTCGTTCATCTTCAGAACACAAATTAAGATATTTTTGATGGAATCTGACAGCTCTGACCCTGCATAGACAGCAACACAACTGAAATGTTCCCAAGTCCCGAAACGTAGCAAGGAGATCTGTAAAATAATCCATGTGACATCAGTGGTTCATCCGCAATTATACGAAGCTACGAGAATACTTTTTGTGTGCAAAAGAAAAAAAACGACTTTATTCAACAATTCGTACCCTCCGCATCACCCTGGTGCCATTTTGGAGAATATCAGATGGACGTAAACAACGTATGCTGTTCTGTATCCGCTGCGTCACGCGGGATCTGTTTCCTACGTTGTTTGTGCTTTGATTTGAATGAAAACAACATATCCGCGTGACGCAGCTGACACAGAATAGCAT
>NW_015505510.1:183713-199685 GCF_001515645.1 Sinocyclocheilus grahami | reverse complement strand
CTCACCCTCAAGCCATCCTAGGTGTATATGACTTTCTTCTTTCAGACAAATACAATCCGAGTTATATTAAAAAATGTCCTGGCTCTTCCAAGCTTTATAATGGCAGTGAATGGGTGTTGAGATTTTGAAGCCAAAAAATAGTACTCCACACGGCTCCAGGGGGTTAATAAAGGCCTTCTGAAGTGAAGTGATGCGTTTGTGTAAGAAAAATATCCATATTTACAACTTTATAAATCTTAATCTCTAGCTTCCACTAACTGCCGTACTCGCGTTCACGAGAGAGTGGCATCCAGTGGATGATGTAAGACGTAGCCAAACGTGGTGACAAACGTGATGAAGTGATGAACATGGAAGCGAAGAGGAGAGAGCAAAACAAAACACTGGTCACGAATTAGTAGTACAAAATGAGGATTTGTAAAGAAAAATGTCGGAGGATTTCGATATAAGCCAAGAGGACACTGGTTTTCCCTTGCTGTAAACAAAACTTTTCTCGCAAGACTAGCATATTCTCACTGGAGTTTATGCTATGCCTACATCCTACATCATCCGCTGGACACCACTCTCTCGTGAATGCGCGTACGACAGTTAGCGGAAGCTAGAGATTAAGGTTTATAAAGTTGCAAATTTGGATATTTTTCTTACATAAACGCATCGCTTCAGAAGGCCTTTATTAACCCCCGGAGCTGTGTGGACTTTTTTTATAATGGATGGGTGCATTACCATCCACACCCATTGTAAAGCATTGATTAGCCTGGACATTATTTAATATAACTCCGACTGTATTCGTCTGAAAGTAGAATGTCATATACACCTAGGATGGCTTGAGGGTGAGTAAATCATGGGGTAATTTTAATTTTTGGGTGAACTATCCCTTTAAATTCATCCACTTGAAAGCGCTGTCAAAACAGCCATGCATATTTAGATGTTTTGAGACGTCACATCTCATACTGGTTTTTGAGCTTTCTGAAATGTATTGCATTTTTAAGATGCCATGTCAAGTTAAAAAATAATCCAAGTTGAGCATAATCTCACCTATAAAGATGCCACTGGCTGTAAATCCTGTTCACATTAACTTGTTTTGTGTTAATGCATTAAATAACAGCTCTACCATTTACATTTAATACAGTAAAGTATTAAAATGGCATTTCTTTGTGATACAAGGTTGAGGTCAGTAATCTGGGGAAATAAATATTAGGGCTGTCAGTTTAACGTGTTAATTAAATTAGTTATGAAAAAATAACACGATTAAAATATTTGAATGCAGTTAACGCACTGGCCCCGTCCCCAGACCTGTACGTCATCTTACAGTTCATACAGTTGACTGTTGACAAATATGATGCAGGGTAACAACTCCATAAATGCAGTTATGCCCTAAAATTCAAGATATTGTGGCAAAAAATGCCTCTATAAGAGTTGCAATATGACACGAGTGCTGTTTTGTCATGAATATCACAAGTTTAAATGTGATTTTATACAACAGTTCAGTAAGTTTTTATACAACAGTTTATTTATCTAAAATGCCATGGCTAAAAATAATCCAAGTTTTAAGAATGTCACAAGATGCATTCTGTTCCATGTCAGTGCGCTTTGTCCAGCTATTTTTGTACGACTCATGTAAATACCCACTGATAAATGTCTAATTCGTGACCAGTGAACGTAAAACCAGCCTAATTATACTAGGATTCCTTAAAGGGTTAGTTCACCCAAAAATTTAAATTCTGTCATTAATTACTCACCCTCATGTCGTTTCAAACCCGTAAGACCTTCGTTCATCTTCAGAACACAAATTAAGATATTTTTGATGGAATCTGACAGCTCTGACCCTGCATAGACAGCAACACAACTGAAATGTTCCCAAGTCCCGAAACGTAGCAAGGAGATCTGTAAAATAATCCATGTGACATCAGTGGTTCATCCGCAATTATACGAAGCTACGAGAATACTTTTTGTGTGCAAAAGAAAAAAAACGACTTTATTCAACAATTCGTACCCTCCGCATCACCCTGGTGCCATTTTGGAGAATATCAGATGGACGTAAACAACGTATGCTGTTCTGTATCCGCTGCGTCACGCGGGATCTGTTTCCTACGTTGTTTGTGCTTTGATTTGAATGAAAACAACATATCCGCGTGACGCAGCTGACACAGAATAGCATGCGCTGTTTACGTCCAGCGGATATGAAAATATGTAACTTTGGCAACGCAACGACTGAAAATATGTAACTTTGCACATCCCTTGTAAGGGCATCATAGCAAAGAATGCCTTTTCGCTTCATGTCTATTATAGGGTGAAAAGCCGTTTTCATATCACTGGCACTGACTACTGAAAAGCTTCTTGTTTACCTCATTCTTTGCTGATTAGCTTGGCCCAATTCTGCTTGTTGTCTGTGGATGTTCGGTAATTGCTTGACAGCGTTCAATAGTGTTTCTGTTAGATAAGCTGTTTTTTTCTTATTTTTTCAAAGAAAGTCTAGCGCTAAGAGGTGCTATCACTCACATTTCAGAGAGAGTGTGCTTTTTTTTGTCATCTGACATCTTAACTGTGTGAAGACAAAGTGCTAACAGAGATTGTAAGTGTGTGTGAACTGATCTAGGCTAGTTCAAGGGAAGGTCGTGACGGGCTGCCGGTGTTTTAGGATCAGCATTCTAAGGCCCAATCCCAATTCTACCCCTTAGCCCTTCCCCTTAGCCCTTCCCCTTTCCCCTACCCTTCCGTTTCGCGCGTTCACGTGAAGGGGTAGGGGTGTCTCAATTCTCTTTTGGCTAGAGGGGTAGGGGGAAGGGCCAGACAGCCCTTCAATCGAAGATTTTTCGGGACCACACTTCAAATGAAGGGGTATGAATGATCTCAGCATAAACCGGCTTCAACATGGCTGCCCGAGCAAACAAAAATACACATAAATATAAGCATTTTTGGCATTAATAAAGATTTTAACGAAAAGTAATAATTTGTTTTATGTTACATTAAATCGTGAGTTCATATTTATGGTCATGTTACTCAAAGAAATGTTTGCAAAAAATCGCTGATATTTGCTAACTAACGTCATATCATTATAGACTGCACGATAGTGCCACAGCATATTTTCATGTCTGATCAGGGCGATAACCACCGTAGACATTGAGGGGGGCTAGTCCCACCAATAATTAGAAAGCGCTAAACCCTTTTCTCAAATATTGCCATTTCGAGAGAGAGAGAAAGAGAGAGATGAATGTTGCGTGTATGCACGTCTTGTGAGTTTCTCTTTTTAGAGTGAGTTTACTTAAAAAAACTGCGATTTTATCCTCTCGTTGCTGGAAAATATAATGTAGCGATTCAGTATTTAAACTGTTATTAATAAAAGTCGTGGGGCAGCATTGACAAGTTTCTTTTCTCCTGGATGTGTGAGCTGCGTGATCTCCGATATATATGCGTGTGTGTGTCAGTAAGCAGCGCATTAATATAGAACGGTAATTAAAGGCTCTAATGCACACCAGCACAACAGTATAGGTGTGTGTATTGTAGGAGCTAGACGACGTATGATGACATGTGACGGCATAGTAGTGGTGTCACAATTCTTAGGGGAATATTTTCACCCCTGCCCCTTGACGCTCTGTTTCAAGGGACAAGGGGAAGGGGTAGGCGGAGGGGTAGGGGTAGGGGAAGGGGAAGGGGAAGGGGAAGGGGTATAAAAATAGGATTGGGATTGGGCCTAATTAGCCAAGGACGCTGAGCTCTAGCAAACAAAGTGCTTACCTGGAGAAGCTCAGAATGTTTGTGTACTTTATGAATGTAAGCTTACGTGTGTAAAGATGACATTGGCCTTAAGTTCTCTGCTGTTGTTTGCAATAACATTTCTGTGTTTTATGCTGTTAATCCTTTATTAATGGCTTACAGTATGAATATAGTATTTATTTGTGATACCAGGTTGAGTTTAAAGCCTTGTGCTGTGCTGAAAATGGTTTACCTAATTTGGTGTTACCAGTAAAAAGTGGTTTAAAGTCTCTAATTACGCTATATTTTTGGAACTGATTGGTCGTAGGCCTCATTGATCTGAGGTTATGCACCTCAGTTTTTGAGTGAAAAAAGCATTATTTGTGGATAATTTTGGCAATGTTTAAATGTGCGTAAGCTCAGATCAAAGAGGCCTATGCAATCAATCAGTTCCAAAATCAAAAAAAGGTAAATTTGTGTGTGTGTGTGTGTGTGTGTGTATGTGACCCCGGACCACAAAACCAGTCATAAGTCGCACGGGTATGTTTGTAGCAATAGCCAACAATACATTGTATCTGTCAAAATGATCGATTTTTCTTTTATGCCAAAAATCATTAGGATATTAAGTAAAGATCATGTTCCATGAAGATATTTTGTACATTACCTACCATAAATGCATCAAAACTTCATTTTTGATTAGTGATATGCGTTGCTAAGAACTTAATTTGGATAACTTTAAAAGTGATTTTCTCAGTATTTCGATTTTTTTTGCAGCCTCAGATTCCAGAGTTTCAAATAGTTGTTTCTCAGTCAAATATAGTCATATCCTAACAAACTATACATCAATGAAATGCTTTTTTTTTTTCTTTTTAAACTGCTGACTGTTAGAGAATGACACACTTGGTCACTTTTTTATTTTTGTAATTTATAATGTGTTTTTTTTTATTTTCCCTCTGTTGTTTTACATCACAGCCAGGCCAGTTTCTCAACTTACTTGCAAGTGCCTGGCTGCTGTCTGATAATATGGATCTTGTGGCCCGTGAAGAGAAACGTGCCCTTGTGCTGGACCTAATGTCGGCACTGCATGAATGAGCGCTTCAGTGCCTCCTCTATCTCTAATGGCTTTTTAATAAACAAAGACTTGACCACCCATCAGCCTGCCCTTTGTGTTTAGCATAAATGAATACATGAAGATGAACACAACTCTGCTGCTAATGCTAGACTGAACATGTGCTTGCTCTGGTCTTTTTTCTTTCTATCTCTCTCTTTCTCTCCTGCTGTCGCTTTGTATGTGTGCAGTTTTCTTTATCTTACATCCTTGTTTACAAAACGCTCTTGCTTAAAAAAATATTCTCGCTGCTCATCTCTGCTTTTCGCTCTTATTACTTTTTTTCCTCCTGTGTGATTTGGAAGCTTGTTCCAATTTTCTTTACTTTTCTAGTTTTGGCCGGTGTAGCCCTTTCCGAAACATTGCTGGCATTATGACGGACATCGGCTTTGATGTCTCGTTGTGTGCCACGCTGTCAGGTAAAGCCCTCAGCGATGGCACCAAATTGATTTCCGCATGCTGTAGACAAATTCCCATGCAATGACTAATTAGCAAACATTTTTATAATACATAATTACGACCTCCACTCTCCCCGTGTGAATTGGTTTGCTGCCGAGCTTTAATTTGCAAAGCCACGAGTTCTGCCTCAGAATTATAAATTCTCTCATCCTCCCCCAACCCACAGCTGAAGCAGGTGTCTTCACTTTTTCTTTAAGACTTCCTTCTTCAGACCATCTGATGTTAGGAGACTCTTTTAGCATTTGTTTCTGTATAAAAACTTTTGAATAACCTAGGCTGCCTCGGATACCAGTCCATGATGCATCAAGACAGTGGTGAAAGTTTTACAAGTGAAAACAAAGTTTACATGAACGAGGCCATAATAAAAGATTTTAATACTCATACTTGATTTGGACTTTTCCACCACTGCAAATATTGCATAGCATCACTGTAAAACCTACTATAATAGCTGTAACATACAGTAACATGTATTATCTGCGGCCACGTTAAGTACAATAATACAAAAATGAACTCAGATTTGTATTTTAAGTCCTTTTATGTATTTATTTGATAAGTAGCCATGTAATGAGTGCGATTATGAATTATAAACCCCTTCAGTGTGATACAAGCAATCCTGATCACCCTTTCTGGGTTTATTCGTGATAATGGCCTGCTGACCGTGCATTAGTCTATCTCTTACGTAATGAAGGTAATTCTTTTTAAAGCAGAGCCAAAGCAGAACAATGGTCTGTCTACTGACTGTTATAACTCACAAGTATGGTACAAGTTAATTATCCACCGTACTATTGTATATATAATACCAGAGCTATAGGTAAATGACTAAGAACAAAACAACAGAAGTTTCTTAATAATGATTTTATGCTCATGAGTTTGTCTTGCGGCTATGTTATTTTATTTTATAAAAGCACAGGTTACTGATTTTCAGCACATGTGCCTCCCACTTAATAAACACTCCTTTAATGAACATTTTGCATAACCACACAATTTGCATAACAAGCTCCTTCTTATAAACAGATGTTTTAAATACATTATAAAAATAATAAGGCTTGCACCCCTTTTAGCAACTTTTGTGCATCTTAGTGTTTGTGATCTAGCTCCTGATGAAATCGTAAATCGGGAAGACTTTTTTTGTTAAATGATGATGAAACTTATGGCAAATGTATGTTGATTTTTAGGAACAAATGATGATGATTCTTTTAAAAAATGTTCACATTTTTGGTAAGACGTTAGCGCTGATAGCCTTGTGGGCAGCGCGCCGACATATAGGCCTAGTGTTGATGCGCTACAGGCGTCCCGAGTTCAAATCCAAGCTCAAAGACCTTTCCCGATCCCACCCCCGTCTCTCTCTCCCAATTCGCTTCCTGTCAACTCTAAACTATCCTATCACAATAAATAAAATAAAAAAAATAAAAAATTAAATAAAAATAATATTGTGCATGCAAGGTCTTTGTAAACTTTGTAAAATTGATTGATCCATTTTTAAAGATATCTCTTGGTAACCTACTGATGCTCTTTGATAGTGTTTATGAGAGGTCAGGGGTGTATCTATAATTAATGCACCTTGCAGTAGTATTGGATCAGTATCCAGTGAAGTGCGAAACATCATCTAGGAGTTGTAGAAAGTAGTTTGAAGCTGCAGTGGTGGCATTGGTTTAGTTGGTTAGTGTGCAATGAAATGTGCTAAAAGATCCTAAAGCACTATCCAGATATGATTCATGTTTTAAACAATATTTGAGTTATAATTATTGAGGTTGGATTTCTGTAATGAATAGTTCACTCAAAAATGAAAATTTGCTGTAAGTTTACTCACCCTCAGACTATCCAAGATGTAGTGAGTTGTTGTTGTTTTTTTCGTCATCAGAACAGATTTGGAGAAATTTAGCATTAATTCACTTGCTCACCAATGGATTTTCTGCAGTGAATTGTTGCTGCAAGAATGACAGTCTTACAAAAACTCATCTCACTACAAATCTAGTCAAATACTGTATTCATCTGCCACGAAAATTAAGCCTAACTGGTGGCTGTTGCGTTCTCAAACGCGCGCTAAACTCGCAGCACATGAAATAAACGAGTTGACTGCATTCATTCACTGTGAACGGAGTCGTTCTGAGGTGCGGAAAACACCAGCTCACTAGCTGATCACCTGAACAAAGTGTGCGCTTTGCTTTGAAATGCACAGTGTAAACAGACTTGATGAAGGTATTAAAGCCATATTGTGCTTTCGGTTTTAGTTCATTTGACAGATACTGTGCTAAAGCATAATGGCCCAAAAACACAACTTTAAAGACATTTATGTTAGAATAAGTTGAAATATATTTTAAAAACTACACATTTTGCCCAGAAGACCTATCGTTTCATATCATCATGTGACTACGATAATATTGAGACAGTTTTCCTATCACGATATTGATGATATTGTTACATTCCTAGGTGTAATTGTTTAATTATAATATTGTGTATATAATTAAGGGAAGAAATTAAGGCAATTATGAACCTCCTTCTCTAGTTTTCTTTTTATGTTGGATGCGATGCCAGCACTGTTGTCATTTTATCTAGAAAATTGTCTATAAGGAAGATGTACCCGACAGGATTAGTTACAGCATTCAAAGAAGATTAAATTAAGTGAAAAGAGTTAGCCAGAAAAACAACAGAATAAAAATCACCATGCATGTCTGCGAAACTCAAATTTACCTGACCTCATCTGACAGAACTACTTAGTCTTGTCCAAGTTGGGCTTAAGACTCCCAGTCACCCCTTCCCAGTGTCCTGTGCCGCCCCACTCTAGAGAGCACTGAACTGGGGGAGGAAAGTTTATTTGTGGGGACCATATTATGGAACATAATGTTCCCGTATTATGCGCTTTTCTGCTGATACGGCCATGCTGTCGACAACTCCACCGAGCTGGCAGCTCCGTGCGGCGTTATCTGCTAAAGTGAGAGGGAAAGAGAGAGAGAGAGCACAGGCTTGATTTATTGCCTCTGCAGAGGAGAGAGCGAGAGAGGAGGGGTGAAGAGTGAGAAAGAGATGCGAGATTCTTTCTTTGACTCGCTGGAGTTGAGTGAGACAGGTTGGAGTTTGAGCCCGAGTGAAGGAGGAATCCAAATGAATGAAGAGGTGCTGATTTTTCTCCCTCCTCATCTGCAGGAGACTTTTCCAAAACTTCTCTGCTTCTCCACATCCTCTGCGGGCAACCGATTCTTCTGTGTCCTTCTCCTGGGAACCTGTTATAGAACTCATCTGACTGCTGCTCAACAAAAGCCTCTCGGGAATTACCCAGCATGCCTCTTGGTCTGCAGAGGGTTCTGCCTTGATGCTTTTCTGGCAGTGGAGGGAGAGATGCTCCCCCTCTGCTGAAACCCCCGCTGTGTTATTAAGCCCTGTTTGAGTCCAAACTCAGCCATGAGAATTCCAAGATAGCTTGTGTGCAGCTTTTTCCACTTTATTCCTGTGTTTGTTTGCACAGAGAAATTGCATAACACCTGATGTATAATTTGTATGATCGGTTACACATTAGCAATGCCTGACTAGGAAAGTCTAAGCAAATACACTTTAGTAAATCATTCACTGAATGTAATAGTTGATTCCAGCATCACTTTTACAGAAACATAACGTTGTCAGGATCATGGACTGTCTTTGTCATGTTTTGCCCCTGTTTCTGTTCCTGTTTTTCCTTGTTTGGTCATGTTCCTGTCCTCTTTTAGTTTGATTATGATCCCATGCACCTGTGTTTCCCCAGTTATCCCCAGTATTTAAGTCCATGCCTTTGCGTTCTATGTTTGTCGGGTCTACTTTGTCTGTACATGTGTCATTCCTCGCTCCTGTGTTGTATTCCCAGTGTTTCGTGAATTAAAAGATGGACTCCTTGTCTCCATCGTTCCTCAGACAGTGTAAGTGTGACAAACGTCTTTTTTTTTGACTCTAGCATGATAATACAATGATTTTCTTTCTTTTTTTTTGTTCAACTAAAGCTTGATTACAACAGAAAAAATATTGACCCATGCATTAGTTTAAAACAATCAAAAATTCTGTTTAAAATAATACACTTACAATAGAATTAAGCGTAAATGTACACTTTGATTTTTTTTTTGCACTTTTATTACTTTCTATGTCCAGAAATATATTTTTTTAATTTCTAGATGTGCGTCATTCTATGAAATATATATATATATATGAGCTCAACCTAATTCATTCTTTTAAAGCACTTTGGAGCCCCACATTTCACTATAGTAATCATACAGCATCATGGTATCAAAGTACCATGGTAGTATCCACCAGATAACATCACTTAAAGATTACTTTTACTTCCACAGTACTTTTGGAGAAGTCATTCACTCCTTTTCCATTGTTTATTTAAATTTTTAAACAGATTTGTTCACAAGAAGTGTCTGTTTGAACATTAGGGATGCCATACTCCCACTTGAGTGACTTTGCAGATCTGTATTGACACAAAGCGGCTTTATGTTTGGGAATGTTTATTTAATGGACTATTCATATGAAGCACATAAATCTTTTCCCGCTCTCAGCTGTGCCCGGTCGGACTGTCAGTCATCCTGTGTCAGTGGCCCTAGGAGGCAGCCCACAAAAGCCCCTCTCTGTCTCTGTCTTCCTGAGAGCAGCAGGAGGGAGATGGGATATCTGCTAATGTGAGGCCCCTTAAAAACAAGCTCCCAGATCTCTTCTTTTTTCCAGAGAAAGTTTTACATTCTTTTGCATGGAAAAGTGGGGTCATTGATGGTTAAAACGACCTCACCCTGTGTCTGCAACAAGCTGAAAAATGCAACCTTAGCTGCACATACATTTTTCTATTCAGTGAGGGGGCATTTTTTTCTGAATTAGTTTTCTGAATAAGGATAGATTCTTTAATATTCGCGTGATCTGTGTTAAAGGAAAAGTTTACATAAAAATGTAAATTGTGATAATTTACTCATCCTCATGTTATTGATATCCCATAGGACTGACCTTCTTCTGTGAAAAGCAAAAGGAGGTATTTTTTAGAATGTGTGAGCTGCTCTTTTTTCATACAACAAAAGTGAATGTTAATTTGTACTGTCAAATTTGTATTTTATTGCAAATTTATATTTTATTTCTATATATTAAATATATATAGATTATTACTTATTGTTGTTAATTTATAAGATTCCCCACCAAATTAGCTTGTTTTTTCAGTTTTCTCTCAAATTTGAGTTAAACTTAATTGCATTTGATTACATTTAGCTTTTTTATTTAATTTTTAAACTAAAGCTTAAACTTTCTGTGTTAGCCATGGCAACATTTCTAATCTTCATTTAAGTTAAAAAATGTAATCTAATATTTATTTTACATTTATTTCAGCTTTGATTAAATTGATGACGATTCTTTTTAATAGTTTTGGTTTTTAGTTATAGTTAATAACAACTATACTGGTGGTCTATAGTTCACATGCTCTAGACAAATTTCTTGTGCAGGAAGCACTTGTTCAGATCTGGGATGTGATATTTCCTGGTCCCATTCCTTCTCTCTTTCCCCAGTAATTTCCTGTCCCTGTCAATAAAAATGGCGAAAAGCACAAAAAGAACATAAAAATGGGGTCCTGTGTGGTGAAAGCCCTTGTGATTCACTCTGTTGGGTTTAAAGTGACTCCAGTTATAGACTGAGTACTGACTGCTCCTCAGCCTTTATTTGAGGGTTGACATTTCAGCAGACGTTGATGCACTCCATATCAGTGCTTAAACATGATGGATGACTCACAAGAGCTTTGTTGACTTGTTAGTAGATCACACAGCAGCTTCTGGAAGAAGCAGGTCTGTGCAATGACTGAAGATCACAGTCATGCAGTCATTGGCCAGGCACGGAGACATGAATTCGCTCTTCAAAGATTAAATCGGAGCATTAACTACACATTAAACTGTCAAGTTCCAGACCACATTTCACACTTGTTGGGGTGTGTGTGTTCTGGTCAAATGCTTCCTAAAATGCTTTACACAAAGTTCTTTCTTTTCTTCTCACTGCTATGTTGGGCTAGATTTAGTGTGCTGCGTTGTCTCTTGAGGGCATATTTAACAACCATTTCTTACATCCAAGTGTTCAGCAGTATGGCAGACATCTCCCGTCAAGATCTGCAGGTTTTTGCAAATAGGCTAAGATTTCTACATTATAAGCTATGTTTCCATCACCCCGTTTTAAGTATCACATCAGAAACGAGTGATGGAAACACCACATTTCGAAAAACAAACAAACAAACAAACAAAAACCCTTAAAGCTTAAATGCATGAATGTTTTGCCAATCATTATTACATATTCGGGTCTTTAGCGACCCGGACCTATATATATACAGCAAGGATGGATCTCTAACTGCTGCAATAGCAAAAAACTCTCTTGATATTTTAAGAACAATTACAGAAAAATAAAATAAAGCGTATTTCGTTACCTTTTGAAACTTAAAAGGGTTCAATTTGAGCAGATGATTTTACCATTGCTGTCATTGTCCGAGCGCACTTCTACAGTACATTCAGCATCTGCCTCATATTCACGGTCTCAGCCATATTATCAAAACTATTGTTTTCAATGACTTCATATTCAATATTTTGATCACTGGCAGCTTATTCACCACATCTAGCATCAAATTATAGTGACATTTATATTTCATTGCGTAGTAATTGCTATGCAGTAAAGCCATTCAAACCACTTACATTTTTGCTGATAATATTAGTTTGTTTTATGCCTGCCATAATTATGAGTGAAACATCACGTCATCATTGTGTATCAAACAGTGCCACCTTGAGGAAAAAAGATGCATTGCACATATTGAGTTGTCAGATATGTAAATATAGTTGCGCAGGAAAAAATGCTTGCACATTTACATACCTCGGGTCTCTTGCGACCCTATACACTTTTTACAAAAAATTAATCCGAAAACTGGCATTCTTTTATATTTTACATTTTTTTTCTTGTTATATTGTTTATAATTAATAGACTGAGGAATACTAAGAAAGTTGATGTCTAACTTAAAAAAAAAAGAAGAAGGGAGAGTGTAGAGAATGAGGTCCCGGGTCGCTAAAGACCCGAGGTATGCATTGAAGGGTTAATTCGCACAAAAGTTTTTATTCTCACTTGAGGTGATTTTTGACTTGTGCAAAAAAAGTATTAATGGAAACGTGCTAATGAAAGTGTTAATAAGAGATGGAAACACATTTTGCGAATAAATTCCCCCATGTGCATCAAAAAAGTCATGTGACTTTATATATTATGGCATTAATATAATATAATATAATATTATATTCAGTGGCTTCTCCTATTTTTCTTAGTGATATTTAGTGGCAGTTTATCAGGAAGTGACAATTTTGTTCTCTTTGACTCGTTGGATGGACACGGTGCTTATTCGCAAATGTTTTATGCAATATTCCAATTTTGCGCATAAGTTAAATTTGCAATTTTGGATGGAAACCCATCCAGTGTTGAACCACTTCCTAATAACTTTGATGGGCTTTCACTGCATAAGATATTCTAATTATTTCTTATTATGCATTGTATAATACATAATTTGATTTTTACTAGGCAAGGCAAGGCAAGTTTATTTATATAGCACATTTCATACACAATGGTAATTCAAAGTGCTTTACATAAAAGAAAAGGAAATAATAACAATAAAACAAGGAATTTAAAAACTTTGAAAATGATTTAAAAATTGATTTAAGATTAAAATGAATTTAAAACAGTTAAGAATAGAAAATGGTTATACATAAAATATAGTGCAATCAGTTTGGACGTTGCACAGTACTCATTCAATAAATGCATAGCTAAACAGATGAGTTTTGAGTCTGCATTTAAATGTGACTAATGTTTTAGCACATCTGATCTCTTCTGGAAGCTGATTCCAACTGCGGGTGGCATAATAACTAAAAGCGGACTCCCCTTGTTTTGTGTGAACCCTTGGTATATCTAACTGACTCGATCCTAATGATCTGAGTGGTCTGTTAGGTTTATATTCAGTGAACATATCTGCTATGTATTTAGGTCCTAGGCCATAAAAAGTACTTTAAAATCAATCCTGAATATAACTAGAAGCCAGTGTAAGGACCTGAGGACTGGTGTGATATGCTCAGATTTTCTGGTTCTAGTCAGAATTCTGGCAGCAGCGTTCTGGATGAGCTGCAGCTGATTAGTTTTTTAGATGATAGTATGCTGATTTAGTTACTGCTTTGACATGACTACTGAAACCTAAGGTCTGTCTCCAGAATCACACCAAGATTCCTAAAAGTACTAGTGCTGGGCAACGATTAATCGATTAATGTAAAATGTACATAATATATGTGTGTCTGTACTGTGTATATTATTATGTATATATTTATTATTTATTGGGTCTTACATTTTACTCTGGGGACTAAAACGTACAAGTGAGCACTTGTACTTGTAAACAGATGATCCTGTAAGTTTCAGTAGGTTTATTTGCTTATTTGCTTGCTCAGTTTGCATCAGCTAATGTGATTTTCTTGAGCACAGGAAGTGGTGCCTGCTTTCCCCTGTTATACAAGGCAGAGAGAGTGGATGAATGAGTAGAAGAGAGAAAGTGACTCTCTGACTATGAGAAAGTGGAGGGACGAAGAGGAAAATGTACGGTGAGGTGGGGCGGGAGGGAAATATTCCGTCGTAATCCAGCTGTTGCTGTGACATGAATCAGGTGACCTTTAGCTGTCAGCATCTCAGTCCATTACAGAACATGATTTGCAATCTGCAAGAGAAGAGAAATGCTGGAGGTTGCAGAAGAAGCGGGGGAAAAAAATGTATATCCACTGACAGAAAGCCATAATGTAAGAGCGAGAGAGTGGATGAATGAGTAGAAGAGAGAAAGTGACTCTCTGACTATGAGAAAGTGGAGGGACGAAGAGGAAAATGTACGGTGAGGTGGGGCGGGAGGGAAATATTCCGTCGTAATCCAGCTGTTGCTGTGACATGAATCAGGTGACCTTTAGCTGTCAGCATCTCAGTCCATTACAGAACATGATTTGCAATCTGCAAGAGAAGAGAAATGCTGGAGGTTGCAGAAGAAGCGGGGAAAAAAAAATGTATATCCACTGACAGAAAGCCATAATGTAAGAGTGGGAGATGGAGGGAGGAGGAAATTAAGAGTGAGTCTATGAAAGAGTGAAGGAGCGCAAGTACTTGGCAGGAACACAATGAGATGTCATTTTTTCACTCTGTGTTTGTATGGTGATGTATTGAAAGGATTTGTCTGCCTGCCACGAGTGGGAGTGACCCCTGTGGTTTCCTGTTGTCTGGATCACTTAAAATTTTTTACACACTCTTCAAGACCCTCCTGATGACCACCACGCGGAAACCGGGAGGGTCTTACCTGGATCTGTGATATTTGCTGAGATCAGATTGAAATTTGTGTGTTTGTTAGGCACTGTTGCTGGATCAAACAGAGGGTCATGTGACCCCTCTTTGCTTGACAAGCGTGCTAATTGAATTGTGGGAAAATGCTAATCATTGGCAATGTTGGTTTCTTTCTCTGCTGCCTTTGCAAAGGATTCGTGCAAACACAAGTGTTATTCATGGTTCTTTAGATGTGATTTATCTACCTTGTTTTTATATAATTTGTGATCGAACAAGTCAAGACATGCACAACACATCATCAGCATTGTTAGCACAGTATGCAGTGCTAGTTGTGTGTTAAAGTGCAATTTGCAGGGATGCTAAGCAGCCTGTTGCTGGTTTGATCCATGCAAGAAGTAGGTCAAGATCTATCTATGGACCCTTGAGCAAGGCGTTTAACCTCTGTAGTAAGTTGTCATTCTGTAAGGACAATAATTCCGCTGGTAGTGGTCTTTTAGCAATGACTAAATCTTTAAATTTAGCCAATGATTATATACCAGAGATATTTCACTGTGGACGATGCTACCTAACACTGAAGAAATGGGAAATTAACAACCAATTTTTACTTAATTTTTTGAGGGTCATAATTTATATATCTTTTGATGGGTAAGAAGTCAATGTTCTTTCATCATCATTCACTTTAGTTGTGTTTTACTTTTTTAAAAGTTTATACAGAAATAATAATAATATACACTACTGTTTAAAAGTTTGGGTTGGTAAGATTTTTTTAAATATTCATGAAAGAAGTCTCTTATGCTCAAAAAGGCTGCATTTATTTGATCAAAAACAGGAAAAAGACCTTAATGTTGTGAAATCTTATTACAATTAAAAATACCTGTTTCTGTTTAAATATATTTCAAAATTGAATTTATTCCTGGGATGATAAAGCAGAATTTTCAGCAGACATTACTCCAGTCGTCAGTGTCACATGATCCTTCAGAAATCATATATGCTGATTATACATAACATTTCTTATCACTATTGAAACAGTTTGGCTGCTTAATATATATTTTTAAGTTATTTTAAATATAAATTAGGGCCCTGTGAAATCCGTTTAGTTTGTTCCCAAATTCATTTTTTTTTCCATTTTAATTTTATACTAGACTCTCTAATAGTTGTTAAATAAAATTTTATTAACCTAAAAGCATGTATAATTAATTGAATTATGAAACTTACAATATTAAACAGCAATTTGTTAAAGGTTTAACAAAAATTAAAATTTTAAGGCCCTATGAAATGTTTTTCTTCTTCTCAAATTCATTTTTATTTTTACCAAATTCTGTTTTCCAATTAATTTTCTGGATTACATTTCATGGTTTCATTAAATATTAATAATCAAAAGCATCTCTTATTAATTGATTTTG
>NW_015505510.1:182436-183396 GCF_001515645.1 Sinocyclocheilus grahami | reverse complement strand
TTTTTTTCCCCCCCCCCCCCTTTATTTTTTGTGTTGTGCTAAAATAAAGTCTGGTAAATATTTTTTTCTCATAAATATCCCTTCAAAAATAATGTTTTAATTATAAATGTATTATTAGTAGCAGTTAGGGATGTAACGGTATGAAAATTTCATATCACGATTATAGTGACCAAAGTTATCACGATTATCAATATTATCACGGTTTTGTTCAAATTAGATGAAAACGTTAAAAAAAAACTGATACGCACACTGAAAACATTTCAATAAGTTTTATATTTGAAAATCAACAAACAACAAATACAGTTAGCAGCTATATGCACTTTTTTTTGCAAAAACATTAAATTAACATTAACATGAAGCCCTAATAATAATAATAATAAAAAATCACGTGTGTATATATATATATATATATATACACATACACACACACACACACACACACACACACACACACACACACACACACACACAATGTGATTTCCGTTAGTGATCATGTGATCTTCGGTTAGGAGATCTTGTGATGCTTTTTAAAGCAAAGCTGGGGTTGATTTTGAGTTCACATACAAACATAAATAGGATAGGCTAATTTAATTTTAATGTAAGACAACATATTTTTCATCAGTGATAGAAATATGATTTAAGACGGTAGTGTAAGCAAGTTTAGTTTGAAAACGTTTAATAGTAAATAAGACACAATTAGACAATATTTGTAATATTTATTTGCAACAACTGATGGAGTACTGAATGCTGCACGCACGCGCAGTGTTGTCAAGGTAACATTTGGTCAGACATTCCCTTCGTCGAGGGAGTTCCAAACGCTTATACGAGACAGTAATGCCCTGCACCCTTCAAAGAACACACTTCAAGGGCTCTGCCCTTCGAAGGGAGTAGGGCATAGGGATGCTCACTTCTGTTTGGAAGTCGCCCCATGTCTCTTGTATCACCACAGAGGCGTAGACA
>NW_015505510.1:181517-182257 GCF_001515645.1 Sinocyclocheilus grahami | reverse complement strand
TCTTGGCTCAAAGCCACTTGCTGAGAACTTTTCTTCGCGGAAGCTTTGCGTTAAACAAGCGAGATAACGAAATATTTAATCTCTAATCAATAATCAATCTCTAATGGTATTGAGGTAAACGTTACCTTGCATTCGCAATGTAACATTGGGTGCTGGTCACGAAGATGACTGAGCAAATTTGATGCGTTTCCCCCTTTTGCAGCGACTTTCTTCTTGCAAGATCGGCAGACAGGGTGACCGTCCTCAATTAAATTGCCTTCAGGACTCTTGTAAAAGCCAAAATACGACAAGACCACCGATTTGGTTCTCTTAGATGGCTGAAAAATCTCCCGAGTGTTGTCACTGCCTTCCGCCATTTCCTCTCGTGCAAAAAAACAACAACAACACTGCATGCTGCTTCTGTGTCAGACTGATGTTGGCTGGACAGGATTTACCGCGAGTTTTCAAAATTACGATAATCAAACACGGTTTTGATGATAATTAAATTCTAAACGGTAATACTAACCGTCAGGGCATTTTATCGTGATTTATCGTAAAACCGGTAATCGTTACATCCCTAGTAGCAGTACTGCATTGCGGATATAATAGGGCCCTAATAAACCTTTTATAATGTTATAAATGTCATATTTTATCTATTTAATGCATTCTTGCTGAATAAAAGTAATAAAAAAAATTAAAAAAAACTTACTGACCCCAAACTTGTGAACAGTAGTGTATATTGTATTATGTGTGTATATATA
>NW_015505510.1:166970-181490 GCF_001515645.1 Sinocyclocheilus grahami | reverse complement strand
TATTTTGTGTGTGTATATATATATATATATATATATATATATATATATATATATATATATTACTTCTGTAATAAACCAAATTAAAATTCCCATAGTTGCAGGCTTGTTGCTTCATCTCATCAAGTCTGGTAACGACATGACGTCAGTCTTATGTGGTGTGAGTTTGAATCGGCAGTGTGAAGTTCTCGACCGTGGCTAAGGTGGTCCTGGAGGTTAATAGCTGAGTTCTACGCTACAAGCAGATGCTAGTGCAGGCGAGAGAGGAAAAGGTGTCTGACAGAAGGAGATGACTACGGCGAAGTGTTTCTCTGCGATCCGCCATGTCCGCCCTCGCAGTCACTTAACGTTTTGACAGAGGAACTCAAGCTTTTCAAGCTCCAAGATTCTAAAGTGCACTTAACAGCTTACTATAACAACGTGTTTTTAGCTGCGCACTCGAGGCCTGTGCCGAAGAAGAGCACTTCCTCAGACTCATAGGGTCGAAGACGATGTGCTTCTCTTTCTCTTTTACTCTCTCTCCACCGTGTTTATTTTCACGTCGTCATCAGTCACTTCGCATCTGATCGACAAGCCTGCTGAATCATCTGGAGACGGCTAATGCACATTTCGTGTCTCGCGGAATATTTGAACCACTGAAAGTGCATTCGGTAAAATTCGCCGCTGGAGTGCTGCTGTCTGACTTGTTTTGCTTATAAGAAGTAATGTGTTGTAATAGACTTGAGTGTTTGTTTTCACACAGCTTGTTTTCTTTTTTGGTAGAGAGATCATTATGCTTTTAATTTGTAATTATGATGTATAGTAACATTGTTGGAGCTTTAATTCAGGCATTTAAAATGTAGCATGAGGAAGTGTACTTGCATGAATTGCAACCACTTAAAATGTCTGAGTTGTTTTACACTTTAATGTCATGATGCTACTGTAGGAAGTGATGCGTCAGGAAGTGAAGGGCCGCTATCAGGAAGAGATCAGATCTCTGTTTGCGATAGGACAGAGATTGGGCTCAAATTGTGTCATGCGATCTTCATCTTCATCCTCGGAGGGATATTTCTTCATATGCAGATGCCTTAGTTAGAGGTCATTCTGCTCTCAGAGATCAGGGCGCCACAAACAGACCTTTTTTCGCTCTTGTGTGCCAGTGTCTTGCACACTTATTTTAATGATGCAAAACGGATGCAAACGTTTAGCTTGGAGTTGTTTGTTTTTGCATTGTTGAGTCTCTCTCTTTATCTAATTTATGCCGCCTTGTACAGGAAGAAAAAAAAATCACGAATGAGATCTCTTTAACATCTCGGTAGTTTCACTTGCATAGCAATATGTTTAAATGGGGAGCAAATGGACTTAAAATTGTTCTTGCTTCTCTGCTCATAATTTTTTTTTTCTAGAGCCTACCAAGTGGGAAAGTTTTAATAATCAAAGTTCACACATCTCTGCAAACGCAACTCTATGTACAGTTATGTTTTCATCTGAGATGCTTCTCCTTATAATTCCCAAACTGATATTTTTTAAATTATTATTATTATTTTTTTTTTAAGTCTTGGAATGGCAAAGCTGAATTATCAGCATTCATTACTTCAGTTTTCAGTGGCACATTATCTTTCAATAATCATTCTAATATGCTGATTTGGTGCTTAAGAAACATTTTTTATTATTAGGAAAGTTAAAAACCGTTGAGCTTCTAAATATTTTTGTGGAAACTTCAATAAATTTTTTTCCCAAGACTTTTTGATGAATAGAAAGTTCAGAAGAGCAGCATTTATTTAAAATATAAATATTTTATAATCTTAAAATGTCTTTACCTTCACTTTTGATCAGTTTAATGCATAATGCACTAAATAAAAGTATTAATTTAAAAGTGTTTAAAAAAATCTTACTGTCCTTAAACTTTGCAACGGTAATGTGCATTTTTATAGTTAAATATGTTATAGTTATAGTTAGTATTATTATTAGTTTATTATCAACTCTCAAACCCCCTGCAGTTCTCTTACAAACCTCTAGGGCCACTTGAACCTCATGCCTTAGTAGAAATAAACAAACAAGGTAATTTTTGATAGAGTAAGTGTTTGGTTTCATTAATGTGGATTCTATACACCAGGACATTTGGTCTTGGGAGAATTACAGTTTTGAAATCTCTGACACCAAAATCTGCAATCAAAAGTCAAATGATATTTTGTCAACCAGGACCAAACTATCTGAGCTATACCATCCACATTTCATTTTATAGCTCTGTATTGTTACTATATGTCAAAAAGTCCTGCCTAAATGTATTTCTCTCAAAGAATTTGAGGAGAAACTTATTAGACAAAGTTTAAATGAAACACTGAGAACTCCATGAAAGCGCAACCTCTGAGCAATACATTTTCCTCAGGGTTCTTCTGGACGAAACCCTGGCGATGGCATTGCGTGAAACAACCAGCTAATAAAAAGAAGAGTGTGATGATTGTGCTGGAGTCCTCGGTGCTCCGGGGCCGTTATCGTCTCATCCATCCGTCTTAACTCTGCTCCTCACGGTGCTCGGAATGGAATTCTCTCCCCCCCTCTGCCCTTTTGGAGAGCTAGCATGTGTGAAAAATTGTTAAGCAGCTCTCTCCTCTGTTTTCCCCTTCTCTCTCCCTCTCTCTGTCCTTTGTGCTCGAGCAGGCGTGTTCCAAACTCTTGACATCAAAAGAAGGCGTAACTCATCAGTCTCTCGCCAGGGAAACTCTTTTCACTGGGCAGCAGAAAGGGGAACACGAGCGAAACCGGATCCGTTCTGGGGCCATGAGGAGCCGTGGGGGTGATTTGTGGCCCTCTGTGTGTGTGTTTCAGGGGGGCCGAAGGGAGTTGTGGAAACCGAGTGTGCGGTAGCCAGTCTACACTGGGCCGCTGGAAACATAAACACAGGCTCATAATCACGGCACTGAACACACAAACACACATGGCCCTCATTCGTCAGGTTTTGTTCTTTCGCATTTGCGCCCTCGCTTCTGTTTCTCCCTCCATTAAATCGTCTGTTACAGTCACCTCTGAACTTTTCCCCTAAACACTCCACTTCTGCTTTTTATTCCTCATTTTCTGTTTTTGTTTTCTGTCACTTCCTTATGATCTTTATTCACTAACATGCTGGCTCTCATTCTTTGATCTTTTACTTTGTTCACTCACCAAGGTTTACTAACTTTCACTCAGTCAGTTTTTATTGATTTGATTCAGTCATTCATTAGTTTGCATACTCTTTCGCATGTTTGTTTGTTTGATGAATAACAGAGTTTTTGATAGTAGTGTATATTTTTTGGGAATTGTTTTTTTTCTGTAAATATTTACAGTAATTCACAGGTTACAATTTAATATAAAAGCTACTCTGCATCAACAAAAATACAATATTTAGATGCATCAAGATTGTGTTTCACATATTTTTTTGGTATCGTAAAGTAGTTGAGTAGATGTAGATGAGTTTTTCTTCATCGAAACAGATTTGGAAAAATTTAATGTTATATAATTGGCTCATGGGTGCCGTCACAATGAGAGTCCAAACATCTGATAAAAATATTACAGTAATCCACCAAAAAAGGTCTTGTGAGGAGAAAGCATTTGTATTTGTAAGAAACAAATCTATCATTAAGATGTTTTAACTTAAAACTGTCAATTCTGGTTAAAATATGAGTCCATTTAAAGGGGTCATATGATGCGATTTCAAATTTTCCTTTCTCTTTGGAGTGTTACAAGCTCTTGGTGCATAAAGAAGGTCTGTAAAGTTGCAAAGACTAAAGTCTCAAATCCAAAGAGATATTCTTTATAAAAGTTCAGAGTCAGCCACACCTACCTAAAACGGCTCGTTTTAACACGCCCCCACATATCTACCTCACTATGTGGGAAAATTTGCATAACGCTGCCCAAATGTTCACGCAAAGAAAGAAGGCGTAACTTTTATTCTCACTGTAGTTTTGTTGACGCTGCAGCCATGTCGTGAAGATGCTGTGTGCTTCGTTGTGAAAGAGAAACTACTTTGTTTGGTCTTCCAAAAGAGGAAGATATCCGCTTCGTCATGCCTAGAGCTGATCTGTGCTGGTCGCTGAGGGAATACATCAACTTTCAACGGCAGGAATGTATCACCACACACAAGTTTGAGCGTGAAGACAATAAATAAAAAAATAAAATAACATAATGGTTAATTTTCCACTAAGGTAAAAGTTTATAACACTCTGCCTCCAGTAGAGTTTATATTGTCTTGATTTGAATTTCTCACATCCTTAACATCAGCAAAGGACAAAAAACAGTTCTTACACTGTGATTTAAATCGTACTGCATGTAGTCAGTTGCAAATACATTAGAATTCACTGAGAAGTTAATGCAGTAAGTCCATGACATCAATAAATTTGAGGAAATTACACTTGCTCTCATTCATTTCTGACATTCTGTCAGACTTTCAAGAGGTCCAAAACAAAGCTAAAAGTGTTAAGACATTATCACAAATATGCACTTTTATAATAAAACAGGTGTCTTTTTTTATTGCTGCAATGGCCTCAATAGTCAAACGATAAGCAATTCAACAAAAGCAATGCAACATCATAGTCCATATCAAGTCCATAACCACAAATTGATGTTTAAAAGGGGAAAATGTAGTATTTAACAAAAAATCTGGCATTCAAAAACCTGTATTATTAGCAGTTCATGTCCACATTCAGTGTCTATGCTAGTTTCGGCACAGCACAAGCTCTATATTATGTGCATTATAGAGTCACTTACAGTATTATTAGATTATAATTATATCTAGTATTGTGCAACACTTGAGTCAACACGTGGGCTGGCATGTCAGGAAACCAGTGATAACTAGATAACATTCTACCACACAACAATAAGTGTGTAATTACACTGCCATTTCATCTAAGAGCAAACAATAGAATGATATGACAGGGTCTACAGGGTTTATCTCACACACCGAACGAACGTTACAACCCTTCGTTGAACTGACATATCAAATAGCAACCCTCTGTTTGGGGTCAGAGATAAAAATCTCTAATGACAATAACAGACGTGAACTACTCTAATCAAACAGAACACCAAGTTGCCATATTGACATGTTTTACAGCCTGGATCAGAGCAGGGCGGTTGAATAGAGGCCAAGGCTAAAGGAGTGTGTGTGTGTGTGGCCACTTTAATTATGTTAATGCAGCACTCAGGCTCGGTGAGAGGAGTATTAGTCAGTGGGCAGGGCTGGAGAGTGAACGGAGAGCCATATGGAGCCCTTTGCCAAAGTTATGTTATACAATCTGCTGCAGAAGAGCTATGCTAATTCTACTGACGGAACCATTTCACACTACAGGACGCCTGGCTGAGAGGCCGAGAGAGTCATTTTAAAGAGCGGAAAGAAACATGCTGAGTGTGAATAAGTGAATCAAAGAGTGAGTGAGTGAAAGTAGGAATAAACAAGAGCGTAAATGTATAAAGATATGAACAATTTGAGTGAGTCTCTCCATTATATTTTACTACATTTTTCATATTTTCCTTATTTAACACAGCCCTTTTGCCTTAATTAATCACTGTATATTGCATTGTTTTTCTTTTTTTCTTTCTTTTTTTATATACACATTATGCAAACTGCTATCATTCAACACTTGATCAGAATGTGACTTGCAGTAACTTGGCAATATGAATGTTTAACTATTTATTGTTAATGACTTAGTAAAGATGTGAGGGATTAAATTAAAGGAGTGAATAAAATAGGGAGTGACTAAAACTTAGTACGCAAATAAGCAAATCAAAGAGACAAGCGATTGAGCAAAAGAGCAAGTGAACCAACACACAAATCAATGAAAAAATTAGTAAAGAAAAAGGGAAAATGAATAAGTGAGCGACAAATTTAGTAAGCCAGCAAATGAAAGAACGAACAGAAGAGTGAAAGAACAAATGAACTAACAACCAAATCACATAAAAAAAGAAAGAAAGAAAGAGAAATAGTGAACTAGTGAGAGACTAAAACTTGATGAGAAAGCAAGCAAACGAATGAGCAAGTGAACAGGCAAACGAGTGGATCAACTCAATTTATTGGAAAGCAATTGAGTGGGTGAGTAAAGAAAGAAAGAAAAAGAAAAAGTGAACTAGTGAGTAACTAAAACCTAGTGAGAAAGCACGCAAACAAATGAATGAGCAAGTGAATGGACAAACGACTGAATCAAATCTATCAATTTATTGAAAAACAAGTAAGAAAGAAAGAAAGTGAACTAGTGAGTGAATGATTGAATCAAATTAATCAATTCACTGTAAAAGCAAGTGGGTGAGGAAAGAACGAACGAACGAAAGAAAGAAAAAAGAAAGAAAGAGAGAAAGAAAAAGAGAGTGAAATAGTGAGTGAACAAGTGAATCAAATCAATCAATTCACTGAAAAAACAAGTGGGTGAGGAAAGAAAGGAAGAAAGAAAGAGACGAGTGAACGGATTACTGAGTGAATGAACTGCTCAAGAAATATTTTCTATTTTTATCAATGTTGAAAACAGTTGTGCTGCTCATATTAACTAACTAACTAACTACTGGTCAGATTGCTAAATATAGGGTCATAACTGGTAATAAATATTTATGGCCAGTCAGTTTTCTCAATTCAATTCTTGCAGTAAAATCTATTTTAAGGACAGGCTGCTGAATTGATATAATGATTTGGCTGTTGGACTGCTGGGAAATGTACATATTTGGTTCAACCATGTGTTTAGAACCAATAAGCAAGATGATCTGTCTCTTCCTCTCTCTGTGTGTCTCGCTCACCTCGCTGTCACCTCGCTCTGCCCCTCTCGCTCTTCCTCTGATGAGCACAGTAAGTGTGTGTCAGCTGCGTTTGATTTGTGGAGCTGTGCAAACACTTGCAGATCCCAACACGCTCACTAACTAGACTTCATCTCCCTCCCGTCCCCTCTTCTGTTTATCCTGCTTTTCTTTTGCCCCCGTTTACCCCAGGGAGACAAAGGGGCAAAAAGAGTCTGTTTCTTCACCTAATCCCCACCTGGAGGCTTTGTCTGAGACCCCATCTTGAACACATACACACACGTGCATTTCTCTGGTTGCATATGTTTCTGCTGTTCATGTATTGTGTCTTCTTTCTTTAACCATTTTGTGATTATGTCAAGAACGGGGCCCTTACATTGTGAATCATTTAAATAGGTTATTGTGTGTTTAATAGACTGGTTGTTTCCCCACTGTGGCTGGAGTCTGTTTCCTCTCATATATTGAGGGAGAAAGATGCCAAATGAAAGAGTTTAACCATAGTTTAGATGGAAACAGGATGATGCTTTCTAGACAGCCTCCCACTGATGATACCTTTAAATGGAGTCGAGTAGGTTGACATCACTTCTGTTGGCTTTATTTAGATGGGGCATTGAGAGCTGGCTTTTATATATCTGCTCTGCCTCTCATATGACAAATTACAGGATTTAAAAAAAAAAGTGTTTTAATTCATTATCTTTGTTGACAGGCCTGCAATTGACCAAAGCTTTTTTTGTTATCTGGAAGCAGGATGTGGTGTGTAGTATATGCACCAGACGTTTTGGCTTATAAGATTATGTTTACGTTGGCTGATAGATAATTTTATTTTATTTTTTTATTTTATTTTAGTTTAATTTTACATTTTAATAATTCATGTTTCATTTTACTACTAATGTTTTTAATTTTTATTTAAATATATTTAAATCATTAATGTTTTTATTGTACTACTTTTAGCTGATATTTGCATGACAAACCATTTGTCATTCATGATTATTATTTATAATAACTAATTAAACTTTTAGCTGATAAGATTAAGGATGGTCGTAATGGTTGTTACAATTTGATTTATTTTATTTCATTATTAAATATGATAAATTTAATTATTAATGTATTTTTGCTACTGCTGTGTCATGTATATCTTTTCATTTTCATTAAATTTTTTTCTACTATTTGCTGATATTTTCATGATAAAGCATTTATCATTTATAAATATTATTTATAACAATTATATTTTAATATTATTATTATTAGAATTATTATTAATCATTATTTATTTATTTGTCATTTATAAATATTATTTACATTTTTAAATAATTTTTAAAATTTCAATTGAATTTAATTGTTTAATTACATTTTTAATTATTATTTTTTTATGAATACAATTTTTACATTTAAATTAATTATTATTTTACTGCTAATAATACAATTTTACATTTTTAAATGTATTTTATTTTATAATTTTTATTTTTATGATGTTTGCATGATAAACCATTGCCCATTTATATTGTGTAAACTCCAGTTGTAGCTCATCTGACTTGAAGAATAATCCTGTTCCTTTAGACTAAAGTTCTCTCATCAGGCATGTGATTCACCTTCAAACCTTCGAGAACAGGGCACTCAGAGTCTGGTTAATCTAACACTGTGACGGCTCCACACCGACCCACAATGCTTGAATATTAATACAAGCGTTCTTCCTCCCCAGCGCTCCGTTATCATCGCTGTCACTCTCAGGGGCACGGCAAGCTCACAGTATTGTCACACACTTTCAATTTCAATTAAAGTGGGCGCACAGGGATAAGGAGAGTACCAACAAGAGGAGGGAATAAATACCTGTTAAAATGCTATGCGTGTTTGAATGCGTGCTGCGGATTGATAAAAGATTAAAAGCGCTGAGAGTGATAGGGAGTTTGTCAGCACTTTTATCTGCTCTAACATGCCAGAAAAGATGGGACCCAGTCATGCCTCACATCCCTCTTCCCTTGTTCCCTTTTCTCTTTGCATTTGTCTTTCTCTTCCTTAAAATGATGGGAATTTTAGGGTCTCAGCAGGCATTGGCCTGAGAAAAAGATTTTCGGTAATGAATAGACAGCCCAAAGCTTTCATGACACTATCTTTTGGTTGTTTCTCAGGGTATCGGTCAAACTAAACAAATCTCAAATATTAAACCCCCTCTCAGTATGATCTTTGTGATGATCTAACAATAGATATCGTAAGAAGAAAAGTCCTTGTGGACCTATTTTGTTTTTTTTGCCAGTTTTTGTAGGCACAGTGTAGGCCTGGATGATTTTGCAATCAGTCAATCAATAAAAAATAAATAATTATATATATAGTTTAAAAATTAAAAAAATATTGTTACTAAATGTTAAAACTGTTTCAGAGGAACCATCATTACCAAAATAAATAAATAAATAAAAATCACCATTGATTTTTAATAGTTAATTTACTCATTTTTATTAGTAATTTTTAAAGAAATATTAATATTTTTCTACATAATGAATACAAGGAACAATAACATTCAATAATATTCATTTATATCAATCGATATAAAACCTAAACAGCAATATTTATCTACATTTTTATTTAAAGCATTTTAACTATAAATGCAACACTGGGACGTGGATGAACCTTTTTGAGTGACACAAACAATCGAATCAGATTGAATCAGTTTTGAATTGATTCATTGCAATGGAGAGTTTTCAACTGATGTACAAAAATGAATCAAACCAACTGATTCTTTGCTATTGAAGTTAATTCAATTCTTTAGCATACTTGATGGCCAAATAAAAATGCATGGAAACGTTCACTACCAAATTTTTTTTCATATATATCGTGGTTATAATACCACCCAGCATTAGCACACTTTAGAGAGGACAGGAAATGATGAGGAGAAAACGTGATCTGGAACTTGAACCCTTGAACTCACATAGTTGATCTTATGACCAATGTCCACTTGTATTAGTTTCCAAAAATACCATCTCATTAAGTGTTTTAATCCCAGCATTGAATATTAGCCGATGTAGAAAGTAAATTCTAACAAAAAAAGGAAGTGCATCTGAAATAGTTTCAGCAAACCACAATGCCAAATTGATTTTTCTACAGAGGGAATTGGCAAGCTGTATATTTGTGTGTTATGTGTTTGTATTTCTCTCTTTCTCTCTTCAGGTGAGTGCTGCAGAGTTCGTTCTTTTATCTCAAACTCTCCGAAGAATAACTGACAGGTTAATGCACGCGAAAACATGAACGCTGACAGACACTCTTTTTGCTTGTCCTTCATTTGCACCTGTACAGTTGCTGTCTGTGTCAACAGTGTTATGAGCTTCTCGCTGGCAGATCTGGATAAATCGTCAACTCCAGTGTTTAATGACTCTGTTGTACTTGTTGTTTGGCCTCTCTTTAGTCTCTTTTGCTTTTGCAGGTTTCCTTGCATATGTCTGGATGCTTAACTGCCGCATTATGTTCTACAGTTCTGCCAAATAGAACCCCTTCTTCATCTCTTCTCAAGACGACGTGTCTTCACAAAGGAAATTGCATTTACACCTAACAAAATCAACTGCACATTAAAGACGCCTCACATCCTCTAGTGAAGGAACAAAATGTGTAGGCTATGTGACCTTTAAGAGGAAAACAAAAAATAAACACATCTCCCATTGATTCAGGAAAAACATTCGTTCAACTAGAAATCATCTTTCAAGGTTATGACTCACTCCAAGGCGTCATGTAAATCTTCTCTTATCGTATCGTATCGTACGATTGAGTCATAACGTTACGAGCGGCTGGGTAATTTCACTTGTGGCGAGAGGCTTCTTTGACAATTTTTAATGGCTAAAAAGAAGCCATATGCCAAAAAGATGAGTTCAGCTGATACATATGATAGTTTAACTTGCGAAAGTTGTTGAAGGCGCTGACAAACTCCTAGTCAGACCTTGTGTGTGTGAATGATTGTCTGCTTCTTGAACTTCAAATGATCTGTTTGTGGATTTACTGCAGAGTTTGTTTCTTTTAGACCGGCTTCTCTGGTTCAATGGAAAGGTTCAGACTGTATGGACTCTACAGGGAAGCGCCGTGAGGAAACTCAGGTGAACAAAGTCCTCATTAGCACCATTAATATACCTTGCAAGGGTTCCATGGCAGCCTTTCCGGCTTCTCATTAGTTGATTTTAACCATTCACAGTGACCCATTATGGATCATTGTTGACCCCAGGATGAGGTGACTTATAACGGAACCAGGAAACTATGATTTAGAAGAAGCCAGAGGCCTCAGCGCCCATTTAAGAGCTCTCTTAAACTAGAGCCGAGGAGTGTTGCTTGGAGACATAACTTTATAATGAGGAGCTGAGCACTTGATTGATTACTTGTCTTTGTGACGGCCCGGCTGTGTTTATCTTCAAGGTAGTGCGGCGAAGCTTTTGTGTACCTGTGAGGTCAGATTGCATTATTGCGGTGAATGCTTCATTAGTGATGCTCGTTTGGCATTGACATTGTTTGGTTTGCATGAAGTCATCTGAAGTGCGGTTAAGTTGCAGTATTTCTCACTTTATTTAGGCTTGGGAAGAGTCAAGGAGACCGTTCAAGAATCCCAACAGGACGGTGTTTAGTCTTCGCAGGTGTAGTCTTTTGTTTTACAAGCACAACAATTAAAAATGATATTAAAACAATAGACATTTAATTAGCTGATAATATAGTCATGGTTGCTGTGGGCAGATAATGAGCTCCTCATGTTTCTTGATGGTATTAAAGTTGGTTGAACTCAGATCTCTAGAAACAAGTAGATACAGGCTGCAGCCGTACCGGATGTCAAAGACCACATTGAAGATCTGTTTGTTTCTTCTTTTTCCATTTAAAACTGATGATAAATATTTATTTTTCTTTTTTGTTAGAACTACTTTTTTGTTAGAACTACTCTTTTGTTGGCTACCCTTGAGTCTTAATACTATGTGTCATTTCCTGGATGATCCACGACTGTTTTTATATTTTGTGATAGTTGTTCATTGTTGGTTCTGAGCAGTTCAACTGCCTGCTGTTCTTCAGAAAAATCCTCCAGCTCCTGCACATTCTTTGATTTTCCAGCATCTTCTGCATATTTGAATCGTTTCCAAATGTGACTGTATGATTTTGAGATCCATATATTCCATATATATATTAGGGATGTGCATCTCATGACTGAGGCTGATACAATACGCATCTCGATGCATAGCCAACGATATGATACATTAAAGATACATATGAAGCAGCTACCGATGCGATGCGATACGATTCACCCCTATTACAATGCAGTGCGATCCGATTTCGATTCGATTCGATTCAACACAATGCGATTCGAGACAATACGATGCAATGGAAATTTGATCACTTTTAATGCCTCAAGGCCTGTTTCATAAAACAAGTTTACCAAATAAGCCAGGCTTATTTCAGTTAGTCTGACTCATTGTCAAATGATTTGGTTCCATAAAGCAAATTTAACATAGATCAACTTCAGTCACTGTGGCAACGTATGCTGGGAAACTAACCTGGTCTAAAACAGGTTAACTGTCAAACTCTAACACTGACCAAAAGGAACACTATTATTTGACTTTTTTTTTTTTTTACAGTTTCTAGCCAAGCAGAAAGGCTCTCTCTGTTTTAATGACAGCTGTACCTTTGCAGAACAGATAGCAGAACATTAGAACATTACAATCTAAAATTGCTCTTTAAAGCATTAAAATAACTAAATTAAAAGTTAAAATCACTGAATTAAAATTAAAATAAATAATAAAGAAAATGACATCTAAACTGCTATAAGAAACACACATTAACTCATTTGAGCTTAGTAATTAGTACTGAACTAGCTTACATTTGATTTACCCATTACAATAGTCCCTTTACAGTTACCTACTGCTATCATAAAAATACACTTATATGAAGGTTTAAAATTCTACAAAAGGCACATTTAATGTCCAACAACCAATATTGTAGCAAAATGTATATTTTACTCAGAATTATTGCGCTCCTATTCGATTGCGCGCCGTCTGTTTAGCACGCATGTGCACAGCTGCGCTCATTCACTCGCGTAAGCCTCGCCCACTCCTGACAGCAAAATTTATATATTTGCATGACTTTCTAACATTTACAGATGAAAAATATACCTGTGACATGTCAGTTATGCACTGAGGAAAACACAACGTCTCAAATGCATTAGACAGCACGAATATATTCGATGTTTGCCATGGTGGATCGATTTGATCCATGATCTACATTACGGGCTGCTTAAAAATAAGCGTGCACAAATTAGTGAGATTGTGTGAACTTAATTTGTCGTTTATGGAACGGCTTTATCCCCGATTGATTTATTCGGTTATTTCAAGTCAGGTTTTGGACTTTAATCCCAGTTTTTTCTCAGGTCTCCGTGGTGTTGTGATGCGTCATATTCACACAGCAGCGGTGATGAGAGAACGCGCTTGACAAACAAATACATAGATCACAGATTATTGGTCACTTTCTAAATAATAAAAGTATAGCACATCCACTAGTAATTATATATAAATAAATCGTTTTTTACCGATGCTAATATGTTAGAAACGATGCATCGTGATACAAATGCCGACTTGTATATATATATATTAGTGCTGTCAAACGATTAATCGTGATTAATGTATTTATTTATTTAATTTCATTAATTTATTCCAAATTGTGAAGTCATAGTTTTGATGCATTTACTTTAGGGCAAAATTTTCTTAAATATTTTGTTAAACATACAGTATGTAATGCAGTAAAAACATTTGTCTAATTTTCTAATGGCTGGTCAGAATAAATCTCTCTTAATTAGGATTAAATCATGGCTAAATTATTTCTTAATAAAACCTATGTGTGACTTTTAATAAAAAGTCAGTCACATTGTTTGCATGGTGATTTTTAATTAACTTTAATGCTTCACACATATAAAACAGGCTCTCACTTACAGGTAAAGGACATTATTGATTATAACAAAGACTGCTGTTGAATCCATGAAAATTATTTTGTACATGGTAGTATTCTTTAATTATTTTTACATTTCAGTATATTTATGTAATTATTTAATTATTTGTATATTTGTAGTGGCCCAGTTGAAGATTGATCCCCCGACCCGTCCCACTAAAGGATTGTGAATTAGTCTGAAGGGAGTGTCTTTGTAAGTGTCATGAAGGTGAAGAGTTCCTTGACACTCTGGCCTTTTGAAGCTCTTCATTGCTCTTCACTCTGTCTAATTGATTGGAGAGCTGCTTGTCCAGCACTCAAGAACTCCATTTAACTCTCACAGAAAGAGGAGGAGTGGGTGGAGGGGGTTTGCTTAGTGACTGAGTCAAGAGGGGGTGGTTAGGTTGAGGGGTGAGAGCTTGTGTCTCCTCGGTTGTGCTCCATCTCCTCACTAAAGCTTTGTAAGATAGATGGACTGATGGATGGATGTGTTTTGGATTGCACATGTGGAAATGTGCCATATATAGCAAAGTAAAAGATTGGCGAAGCCTTTGGAGGAAGTGACCTCGCCATCTGCAATCTCCGGTATAAAATGTACGTGTTTGTGTACCTTCAGAAATAGCATGTTTCCACTGATCACCTGTATACACTTGAAAGTCTTCACTTTTACTTCCCCTCATTGTCTAGTTCACTTCTTTAAAGGGGTCATATGATGCGATTTCAATTTTTCCTTGCTCTTTGAAGTGTTACAAGCTCTTGGTGCATAAAGAAGATCTGTAAAGTTGCAAAGACTAAAGTCTCAAATTCAAAGAGATATTCTTTATAAAAGTTAAGAGTCAGCCACGCTGTTCTAAAGTTAAAACAGCT